>NW_026692278.1:0-163421 GCF_021218885.2 Marmota monax
TGTGATAAGTTGCACTAGATATAATTCATCAGTATTAGTTTATTGTTTGTCACTTTGGAATTATGCAATATAGGGAAAAAAGAATACAATGTTGTGAATGTGAAGGGCCAAGCTTATGCTGTATTTGTACCAAAATATAAATCCCAAACAATTGAAACTCAATATTTGGGACATTATAGGGGACTTCTATTACACTGTGAGTTGAGTCTATAAAATTGAGTGAGGGTGTCTGGGAATATTGCACAGTGGTAGAGTGCTTGTTTAACATGTGGGAGGTCCTCTGTCTAATCCCCCAAAATTATTTATATATGTAAATTAATAAATATTATATTGCATTACTGGGGATTCTCAAAAGGTTTCTTATGAAATTAATTTGTCCATATAAAAGCAATGAGAAGGGAAAACAGGATGGGAAGATTTATGGGAGTTCTGTTCTAAGATGGAATATTCATAACCTATTAACCACAAGGACATGTGGTGTGACAAAAAAAGAATATATTAGGAACTGAACATTTCTTATTTGAATAACAAGGCTGTTGCTATCACTGTGGGAAATATTGCAATTAGATGGTTTCTCTATCCATAAAAGAATTATACACTTTGTAAGAAGTTTCAAATTTTGGATTCTCAGTTCAGAAGAAGTTGACTGTGACCTTGACTAGTGGCATGCTCACACTATGGTGTTGAAGATGGGGTCCACACAGTGTGAGAGCACTCATTAATGCAGAATGTGGATGCTAGGAAAAGAGAGGAGCAGGAAATAGAATGTGTAGTGAGAGATTAGCAAGAAGAATGAGGGTACACGCCATTTTTCCCTGTTCAACAAAGGAGTAAAGGGTAAAACAATCTGAAAAAAAATGTTATCAGCTCAGCCTGGCTGTCCATTATGTGTGCATTTTTACTTCATCATTCATGCAGTATGTTCAATTTTATTTTTTTGGACACAATACCTTTATTTTATTTATTTATTTATATGTGGTTCTGAGGATGGAACTCAGGGCATCACACTTGCTAGGGAGCACTCTACTGCTGAGACACAACCCCAGCCCAGTGTTTGTTAACTAAGTAGCTTCTTCAGGTCTGGGCCCCAAGTGATAAGGTGATTGCTGGTTTAGGAGAGACTAGCACCTCTTTGATTTGTCCAAGGAGAGCTTACAGGAAGGACTGAAGAAGAGTTCAGATGTGGTATCCACAGACCTTTGTATTCCTTGGACGTTGCACTGAGATGTGCCATGAAGGATGCATGAGTGCACCACGTCTTAGATAACAAGAGTCAGAAAGAGAAAGAGAATGAAGAAAATCCTGATTCTCAGTAGAAGATGATAACAAATTTAAACCCTCCCTGTGGCCTGCTCAAATTCTCAAGTTCATTTTTTTTCTCATTATTAGAATCTTTCCTAAACTTCCTCTTGCTCTCTGCTACTTTGTGGCTTCATTGATTGCATTTGGTAAAAAAAAAAAAAAAAAAAATCCCACATTTTTTCTAGTGAATGCTCAGCAATGTTTTATCAACCCAAATAATTCAACATGCCTGAGAAAAAAAGGCAATTCTACTCTCAAATTTATGCAGATGGCACAAAAAATCAAAACAATTTCTCTCAGAAAAGTATCAGGGACAATGTTGTATGTGTCTTCAGTTAATCAGGTATAGTAAATGTGTGCCCTATGAAATGCTGTTTCCTACCTTCTCTTACCTGTTATAATTTAACTTATCTCCCTAGTCCTAATCTTATAGAATCAAGATAAGAGTGGAAATAACCCCATTATTTTATTTAGTATGACTTCTGGATATCTATTTCCCATTCAAAAATGGTCTCTCTGATTCTTAAAGCTTACCTTTGGTATCACTTAGATGGTTTGACAATTGTTTTCATACAGGGTCTTAAGTTTGGATGCCCATTAAACAGTTCCTTTGGCTGGGTCTTTGAGTTAGCTCTATAACTATATCAAAATACTTGAAAAAATCAACTCATATTTTTGGAGCAGTTTCCCATGACCTAGCAGAGCAATTATTTTTGAGCTTACAGCTAGGTAGCACATTGTAGCAAGTATGTATATAAGAGAAGAAGTATTAATCTAGTTGCCAAATGCAAAAAGAGAAAAAGAGGAGGGGGCCAGGATTCCAGTATCCCCTTCATGGTTATGCCATCAATGATGAAGAATCTCCACCAGTCTCTGCCTCATAAAATCCCACCACCTCCCACTAGCATCATGGACTGAAGATGGAGCCTTGAAATGGGACTTAAAGGGATGATTCCCTAAACCAAAGCACTAGTATTTATTTAGAAGATGTTAATTTGTGCTTGAAGGAATTCACAGGGAGCAATAGTGAACCATTGGGAGGGGAGGTTATGCAGTACAAGGGACATTTGGGTTCAGTCTCTATGTACAAGAAGCTAAATTTTCAGGCACCTCTGATATATGGCAATAGCATGTTCTAGATCATTTCCTAGAAATTTGGAGATTTATCCCAGGCCTCCATGTTCTGCTAATGATGGTGGCTGCTAGGGGTCCATCCACAGTCTAGGCTTATGAGTGGGGGAATGTTGTCCTGTGTACCTTGGATCACATTTTCATTCGGCTCCATCACTGGGTCACTTGAAATCTTTGTACAATTTTAATACAATATAATATTTTAGCTTTTCTCCAAATTATAATAGTTCAATATTTCTTTATAAATACTCTGATTGGTCTACTGAGTGGCCCTAATTTGAGTTATGTGGTGACTGCTTACAAACTGAATATATCTCATCCTTGTTTGAATTATGAAAATTGTTCACCCTACAGCTCCTAGTTTTCGTATTGTCAGACCTTGTGTAGATTTACTCTTTGCATATGGGCTTACAGTTTCTTTGAGGACACCGTGGGGTGCTACATAAGTTTGTCAAATGATTATATGTATTTAACAGAAGCCTCATGCTTCCTAACTTCTGATTTCTGTTTCATCAACTGACATAGATACAGTACTCTTCTTCAGGATCCTCTCTGCTCTGTGGTCCAATGTGGACATCCTGAGCACAATGAGATGATTACATGGCCATATCATTGCTGAAATTATTTGTGTTTTCAAATGTACAGAGAGATAATAGCTTCTATAGGTATCATTCTAAATCTCACTTTTAAATTAAAAGTTATAATTTTATATTTTTTAAGTAATTTCTCTTCTTAATTTAATTTTTATTATTGATTTTTGGTTATACATTACAGTAGATTCCATTTTTATATGATTATAGCATAGAATATATCATTCTAATTAGGCCAACATGTTGTGTCTGCTTCCTAGTATTGAATTCCATCCTATGCCCATTGCAAACAATTGAAGTTGTATTTTACTCCCTTTGCAAAATTTTTATTTATTCATAAAATTTACTTATGCAGTCCTCATCAGGTAGATATCCAGATTCTGTGGGGCTGTGTGGATAACAAGATGGAACCGTGTGTGTGTGTGTGTGTGTGTGTGTTTATGAAAAGAGATGAAATCAATTATCCATAAGTATCCATCTATGACTTTCTGCACAGTGAAGCTACAGGTGCTAGCCATCAAGAGGCACAGTTTGTGTGGTCTTTGTATTTTTATTCATTGAGCAAGTGACATATTAAGGAAGAGGCTCTAGAGAATGTCTGGAAGCCTGGGTACACTGTAAGGCTTCAGTGTCAGCCACTGACAGATACACAAGGTTTCCATGTCTTCTGATCCTGCCATGGGTGGACTGCCTCATTGTGTTCTAATTGTTCCTGAGAGCAGATTAATTTTTATCAAAGAATTTCTGCTGTCTAGATCTCAGCAGGTGCAGTTAGTGTTGTCACCAATGGCTTAGTCTAACATGTCATGAAGTCAATGATTCATGGCAAAGCCTCAGATTTTTGACTTTTCATAATGTGTTTAGAAATAATAAAGCTCCTAAATGAATTTTTAGTGTCATTAGTCATTACAAAGATACCCATAATGAGATATCAAATAACTTCCATTTATGGTGGCACTATTAAAAAGACAGGTAATAATAAGTTTGGGCTAGAATATGTGGAAATAAGGACACTCACACATTCCTCATTGCAAGAAAAATTGGCACAGCCATTATGAAAACAAGTAGGAATTTCCTCCAAGACAGTTAACTTATATCCCCCAAATTTCTATTTAATACCTAAAAGAAAAGAAAACACATCCACGGAAGAATGTGAAGTGTGCATACCACAGAATGTAGCAGAATTACTCATATGCCAAAAGATTTTAAATACTCAATTCTCCAATGACTAATAGATGGATAAGCAAAGTAGTTTACTCATATAATGGAGTTTTAATCAGTAGTAAGAAGAAACACAGAACTGATATCACACAATTGCATTCTTGTGTGTTAGTATGTTGAAAACAATAAACTAATAATCACTTAATGTATTGATCTATTGAATTACATATAAAATGGTGTTATAAATGAAAGTCATAATATTACTAGTTTTTAGATTAAAATTGTCTCTTTGTTGTAAGATGAAAGTAATCTAAACTTGGATTAAGTTGGGTTGCACAACCTTGAAAATACAAAATAAACACATCCTATTATGTAATACATTGGATGTCATTGATGGTATGCAAATTATATCTTAACAAGTTTGTCAAACTGAAACACAAGGTTCCAACGTGTTATGGTTTTGATTAAATGTCCCTCCAAATCTCATGTGTAACACAATGCAAGAAAGTTTAAATGTGAAATATTTGGGTTGTGAGAGCATTAATATAATCACTGCATTAATCCCCTGATAGGTATTAATTAGATTGTAACTGTGGGCAGGTGCATTGTGGCTGGAGAAGGTCGGTCCCTGGGGCATGTCTATGGAGAAGATATTTTGTCCATTTAAAGAAGAATCAGCATCTCTCTCTCTCTCTCTCTCTCTCTCTCTCTCTCTCTCTCTCTCTCTCTCTCCTCTCTCCTCTCTCCTCTCTCCTCTCTCCTCTCTTCTCTCTTTTTCTCTTCTGTCTTCTCCCTGGTGTGATATCTTAAGTTGCTTCTCTCAACCACATTATTTTTCCCTGATTTATTGCGCTTCTGCATCATTTTGAGCCCAAAGGAATTGAGTCAGCTGTCTATGGACCTAGGAAAATGTGCGTGCCAAATAAACATTTACCACTTAAAGTTATTCTTGTGAGGTCTTTTGGTTTCAACAAAAAAAAAAAAAAAACTGTCTAAAACACAGCTCTTGCTAAATATTTAAAGCTGGTATGTTGTCTAAGAGTCAGATATTCAGACATGGACAATGTTAAATTTGCCATAGTAACCCATGTTGATTGTCACAAGCACGTAGTCATGGGGGGATCCACATTATGGGAGGATGAAAGCAGGTTTATGTCTCAGCATCTCCATGGGTCTGATATACCATATAATCACTAAGGTCTTTGTCCCCCATTGAACAGGAAAAATACGCATCACCCTCAGGTTGAAGGCCTGAGATACTCAGGGATTCTATATTTCCAGAAGTGAAACCTGAGAAGTGACCAGAAACACTCAGAGTCAAGAATTCCCATTCATCAGTGTTTCGGGAACACCACCAGAAATCTATTGGTAACAGCCCATAGGATACCTTCCAATGTAATTGCTATTTCCAGTGCAGAAGAAAGTGACTTTCTGTACCACAAATCCTGAAACTGAGGTTTCTGAATCAGCCCAGATATGACCAGGACCCCAGAATATAAGAGGTAGAGGCAGAAATTAATTCTCTATTCTCTGTTTCCAAATTTAAAAAGGGTAAAAGTAGCCCAGGTGTCCCAAATCATCATTTTACTTTTCACAGTCCATCTCCTGCAGATTTTGAGGAGGGTGAGGCATCCAGGCCATGGTTAAGATTCCTAAAATCTCTCATTCCTGAGGACCCACAGCTGCATCAAAGCCACATAATGTTTTTTGGACCTTTTTGTTCACTGAAGAGGACTGTAACACCTCCAATATAAACTATTCCATCCCTCTGAATAGCATCTCATTCCCTGAATTCAGAGTTCTTTTCTGATTAGGAATAGATGGAACCTGTCCTCGCCTCTCTGGACTGAGGCTTAGTAGATGGATATCCCCATAATTCCCTAATCACCAGGATCACACAGGAATCAGTAACTGATTTCTAATTAGTTAAGCTGACTGCACACGTTTTTCCTTAAGAACAGGAAACTCAGGTTTAAGTGCACATCAAGGGGTCCTGTAGAGTGATCTTGCTTCCTCAATGTCTTTTCCACCTCACCCTCCTTAGAAAGAGGGGAAACTCTTCACTGCCCATGTTCCTCCTTCAAAGACTGTAGTTTCTTCATCATGGCTAAACCCTGAATTCTGTGATGCAGTATCATGAGAAATTTTACAGTGGCTAATTCATTCATTGAAAATTTATTCTGGGTTCAACACACACAAGAATGACAACGAGCAGGAACTTACAATTCTGGATTCTGATGACTGCAGGTGACCACTCATTGACCAAGATCCCAGTCTCATTAATTATCATCATCATCTCAGCTGCTGTGCACAAAACAAACCCCCTCCTTGCTTAAGGACACTTTCCCTAGAAAGTTTCTCTCCAGCAACCATGTCTGCCACTGTAGAGATGATCAGGATTAATTGTTTTCTTTTCTCAAGCACTGAAATGAGATACACTGGACACTTGTCAACAAATCTTAGAAGCCACAAAGATCCCCAGGCTAAAAGGCAGTAGTCACCCTCAGTGACAAGAAAGATGTGAGCTGCATAGTAGGAAATTGGTGATCTGTATCCACATGTAAGAACCTTGCTGTCTGCCCCTTAGAAGCAGTAACAATCACACAATGCCTCCAGGCTCTCAGGAATGCCCTGTTTCCAGATCTCAAATGCCAGGATTAGCCTCAGAACTCTGGGAGCAAATAACTATCAACCATCATGAATTCTGTCTCTTCTCACGGAAGGATGCTGTTTCCCTTCAGTAGTATAATAACTCACATTGTTGCTTCTATCACAGATCTTGTAACCAGGGTTTCAGACATTAGAAATGAATGATACAACTGACCTCATGCAAGTCCTTATAAATGGGTGCACAATGATAGATAATTATGAAGTTAGGCTATGAATGACCCAGAGCCTATGGACCAAGGGAACGTGGCAGTCATAAGAGTCTCATTATGACCACTTTCTCTGAACCAAGCATCAGCCACCTGATTATGGAGACACAGATATAAGATATAATGGACTTCAGCCACAGTAAATTCCCTCAGAGTTCTGCATCCTATAGTTCAATCTCAGGGATTGTATTGTAACACCTGACTCTTGTAATTACCCGGGGTAGGGTTTTTGTGGCCCAAATGTTGTTTTCTTCCTGTTTCAGTTTCTTTCTACATCCATATCCATCACCATCAGGGTGTGACAGGAAGTGACTTTAAGGAGAAAAAAAGAGGTTAAGGGAGCCAGGCTCCAGGCAATTAGGAAGAAATAATAGGGGGCATTCAGTCCCATGATTGTTTTATAAAAAGTATAACTAATCAAGTGGTTCTATAACCTGGAGTAACCAGTTGCTTTCCTGCAACATTTTTGTTAATGCCTCATATCTATGTCCACGGTGACTCATGGTGACCCAAGGAACTCGCTATATAGGCTCTCTAAAGCCTAGGAGAAATCAGGAAAACGACCCTGTTTCTTCAGAAGGTTGTTCTAATGGCAACATGAGGCATAATTGAGACCAGTGCCTTGGGATGAGACATATCTCCCAACACATAACAGGGTCAATATTGAACACATTGGTTAAAATTAAACTCAGTGGTCAATCAATCTGCTAATGATATCTTCATGTAATTTCAGATTGTTGATCTTACACAACTACATTCTTAGTTTAAAACTTCATAAAACTCATAGGCAAATATAATTAGAAAATATATTGTCACAACTGCCTCAAATAATTTTCCTATTCACAAATAACCAAAAAAATGACAAATATTTAATGAGAAAATTAAGATTTCATTGTCCAATATTCTAACAGGTGATAAGAATCCATCCAAATTCCCCCAAACACATAAGAATTTATCTGAGATGAGCCCTTATACTCCCAACAGACACTCTCGACTTCAAGTTTTCCCATAACACCTTTTTGTTGATTTCTTTTCCTTCTCCATATTACAAACGTAGCATAAAACATCACTGTTCTCCCATAATGAATCATGTTTGCTGACAAATTAGTCATGCTGCCCCAGGTATTTCCTCAGTTTCCCCTTCAATACATTCTACACTGAATCTTGAATTCTCTCATTGATACCTGATAGGCACATTTTGATGTCTCCAAATGACCTTTACAGTCAAGTGTGCATTCTTGTGGTTTGTCATATTAACTATCTGTCCACATCTCTTCTTCATGTCATTCAGATTCATCTCCAGTTACTCCTCCTCTACCCACTGTACACTGAAGCCAGTTGTAGGTTCTCTTAGTTAATGTGATGAGAAAGCAAATTTAATTTTATTCTATTCTCAGCAAATGCTGTTGACATTTCTCTAGCATTATTCCTTCATCCATCCTTATGATATATTTCCATTAATCTTGAAGAGATCATATTAGATATAACCACATGAGGTGAGGGCTTTTTGTCTCAAATAGTTGACACAAACCCTCACTGGGGAGGAAACCCCCTAATGCCCTTAACTGCTTCTCATACACCTACCATGAAAGAATGATAGGAAGTGTTGCCCTTGGGGGCAAAACTGTGGATACAGATGTCCTCAAACTTAGAGTGTGGGAAGCCGTTCTCACACGTGATTGGGCACCTCCCTGACTGGACATGAGGTGTTCTAGCCAAGCTGTGTCAGAACTAATACCCACCTTTTTTAGGTGTGAGAGCCCATCCATGTGGGGGTGTGACTGACCATTGACCCTGAGACCAATCATTGACCCTGACCTTGGAATTCAGTCCCCCTCAACCTTCATTGGATGGAATTTTCCTATGAATTTCTTGTTCCCCAATAAAAGGCCACTCTCTAGCATGCCCTGACTCTCTCCTGCTAGTCTCTTGTGTAAACCTCGCTACCCCACCGGGTGGCTCGAGGCAGGAGCCAGAGGGGGGGCCATCTCTGACCTGGTCAAAGAAAAAGGTAAATTGAGTTTATGTGTGTTTATTTTGATCTCACTAGTTAACTTCTATGCTTAGAACCTCTAGTATGAAGCCAGAGTGCTGGTAGTGCAGCAGATTTGGTGCCTAATAGGGGGCATTTAAGATTAACTAGATTGAGTTGGAGCACACTATAAAAATAAAGGAAATGGTGACAATTTGGGGTCACAAAAGTACCTGGAGGTACTGAATGGACGGGACCTTAAAATTATTTAAAATGCGAAATTCAACTTCTACTGAGAAGGACATGTATTTGACTATTTTAGAAACTATAATTAATCAGAAAGGAAAACAGATAAAAAAGACTCAATTGTTACAATTCTTAAAGATTTTAGGTGAATTTTGCCCTTGATTTTGTGACCAAGATTCGCCAAATTTACATACTTGGAAGAAATTAGGGAGGAAATTTCAAAAAAAAAATTGCCTTTCTAATGAATTACCTGGAGGCATTGAAAATATTCAGAAAAACTTGGACAGCTTTAGAAATTTGTCATTTTGATTACCTGGATCATAACTTGTGGCCCCCTGAAGATCTATTGAAGGGTATTAAAAGAACCATTAGGTCTATTCAAATGGAAAATCTGCCTGAGGCTAAGTTAATTTCCTTTCCCTTGAGCCCTTTGAAAATGAAAGCTCTTGGGGCTAAGCCTAAGGTACAGAATGTGACCTTGAGCTTGCAGGAACAAGATTGATGTAGCCGGGAGGAAGATCACAGAGATGATGATCATAGAGAGGAAACATCCACAGTCATAGAGAGTCCTCCTGAAGAGATAGAGCATCCTCCCAGGGAGGAAAATTCGGAAGAAATTCCTAGAGAGGTACAAAGCCCTTCTCCACCACTTGGCTTAGGAGCCCAATTCAAAAATGGCAATGGCAGAGATTCTTCCCACGATTTGCAGTCTGAGGAAAAGGAATCAGACATTGAAATTCAGGACTTATGGGGAAGTTTTAACCAATTGCATTGAACACCACCTGCCCAGGCTATTAGAATTCAGACATTATCTGCTAAAAGGACAAAATTTAGCAGGTACTCTGAATTAACAATGACTTTTCTTACCCCGTTCCAGCGAGGCATGAAGAAAGTGCAGGAAGAGGGGGAAGATATAGCAGTTTTCAGCTTTTCCCAGTTTTTGAAAAGTTTAATGACCAGGACCAATGGGTTCACGTTCATGCTATAATTCCCTTTAAGACCATTAAGGAATTAAAGAGTGCTTGTGAGATTTATGATCTGAATTCATCTTTTGTACAAAATTTGATTGATACCATAGCCTCACAACCACTCCCACTGAATGATTGGGTTTCATTAGCCAGGTCTTATTTGAGTGGCAGAGACTTCTGGCTTTGGCGGTCTTACTGGGCTGATTTTTGTGCTGAACAAACAGAAAAGAAAAGAAGACAAAATTTGCAGACCCCAGTAGAAATGTTTTTAGGAACAGGTGAATTTGCTGATTTGGAAAGACAGTTAAATTATGAATTTGCAGTGTATGATCAGATAACTGACTGTGCTAAACATGCCTGGAAACAAATAATTTCCAAGGACCAGTCCAATTTAGTTCTTACTAGAGTCAAACAAGGAGCCAGTGAACCCTATTCTGATTTTGTAGTGCGGATATATCAGATAGCCAACTGGTCTATAGGAGACCCAGAAGCTTGTGAATTTATTGTTAAGCAATTGGCATTTGAAAATGAGAATAAATATTGTCAGGATGTTCTCAAAACCCATTGGAAAAAAGGAACAGTTTCTGAGTTTATCCACTTGTGTTCTCGATTGATTCTACCCATTTGCAAACAGTAAGATTAGCCGTAGCCTTAAAACAGAGTTTACAACTGCAGGATTTGGTGCAAAAACCCCGTGGGAAATGTTATCTCTCCAGTAGGGAAGGCCATTTTGAGCAGGAATTTTAAGTTCAGGGCTCCATTTGCTGTTGATAATAGATATTGCAGGACTCAACCCCATGTGGCGGATCAAGATGGCGCCCATCAGCCCACCTTCTTATCATTTCCGCCTGGCAGGAACACAAACTTCTGGTCGGCCGTCCTCCAGGCCAAGAATGAGGAAGCAGATGATGGTCGTGCAAATTGAGGTCATCGCCTGGACCATGGGGGCCGCCATTTTTATTTTACCGGAGCAGAACAGACAGTTTCTGTACAAACGCTTAATGGTTTTCAAAAACTTTTAGGAGATATTAATTGGCTGAGGCCATCCTTAAAACTAACTATTTCTGATTTAAGTCCTTTATTTCAGATACTAATATTTCCAACTGAACATTACCCCAACAGGAGCCATATGGCAAAGATTGGGAGTTATTGAGTGGATTTATTTAGCCCACTACCCTCAAAAAGCACTCATTCCTTTTCATGACTCTATTGCTCAATTGATCATTCACAAGGATTTTACAATTAATTGGATCTGAGCCTGATATCATAATTATTCCATTTTCTGTTCAACAGAATAATTGGCTTTTTCAAACTTCTAGCTTATGGCAGATAGCTTTTGCTGATTTTCCTGGCCAGATAGATAGTCATTACCCTCGTGATAAAATTATTCAATTTGCACATTAACATCACTTATTTTTCCAAAGATTGTGCGTGCACACCCTATAGATAAAGCTCTATCGGTGTTCACTGATGGTTCAAGCTCAGGTAAAGCAGGTTTTTATAGTCGCGTTCACACAGAGGTAATGCACACTTCATATACTTCTGCCCAGTGAGCAGAGCTTCAGGCTCTGATTTGTGCCTTAAAATACTTTGCAAATGAGCTTATTAATATTTATTCTGACAGCTTATATGCAGTCGGAGTTAACAAAAATATTGAAACTTCAGTTATTGGGTATACTTCATCACAAAAGTTTTTGGAATTATTTCATAATTTACAAAAGGCAGTGCAAATGCGAAAATACCCATGTTTCATAGGACACATATGGGCTCACACTAATCTTGCAGGACCTTTAGCTTCAGGTAATTACAAGATTGATAAATTAGTAGCTGTTTGTCAACAGATGCCTCCATATGATTGTACACAAGCTTCCCATTCCTTGCATCATCAAAATGCTTCTAGCTTATGTAAAAAATTTAATATTACCAGAGAACAAGCTCGTCAAATTGTAAGTCAATGCCCTAAGTGTGTTATTCACACTCCATCTCCACCATCAGAGTTAAATCCCCATGGATTAAAACCAAATCAAATATGGCAAATGGACGTAACTCATATTCCTCAATTTGGTAAGCAATGTTATGTACATGTAATAGTTGATACATATTCTAGATTTATTTTTGCCACAGCACATACAAAAGAAAATACTCAACATGTAATTTCTCATTGCCTAGCAGCCTTTGCTGTGTTTTTGCCCTATACAGATTAAAACAGAAAATGCACCAGTTTATGTAAGCACTTCTTTTCAACAATTTTGCCAAGAGTTTCAAATTAATCATAAAACAGGAATTCCGTATAACCCCCAAGGTCAAGCCATTGTGGAATGAGCTCATTTATCTACTAAGCTTCAATTACAAAAACTAAAGGGGAAGAATAGGTTTATGACTTCCCCAAATGCCTCAATCATGCTTTGTTCATTTTAAATTTTTTAAACTGCGATGTAGAAGGTCACATTGCGGCTGAGATACAAATGATTCCTACAGTAACAGGCACTTTAGGCAGAGTTTTGTGGAAAGATTTACAGAATGGTCAGTGGAAAGGCCCAGACCCAGTGATTATGTGGGGCAGAGGTCATGCTTCTATTTTTCCAGAAGGTGCTTTTCATCCTATCTGGGTGCCTGAATGCGCAATCAGACATTGAAGAGATAGAACCGAGATTCAAGTGACTGAAGATTGGCCCGGAGAAGCCCCCATTCAAAAGGAAGAGAAAAAGGACGAAGAGAAACCAGATTGACCCAGCCAAAAAGCTGATTTCATGAGAAGATGTGAAGAAGCTAACAACACAGGCTTCCCAAATAATTTGACTCCTAGGGACAAACAAGACCCCAGTGTGGATGGTAGCCACAGTAATTGCCCTGCTGGGCTGTCAGGAAAAGGGGAACCAAACAGATAATTACTGGACATATTTCCCAGATCCACCCCTGGTACATCCAGCTGTGTGGACTGGAGAATCTATTCCAGTATTTACTAATGACTCATTCATGATGGGAGGATTTACAAATACTCATATTACTCCCAATCATGTGACTAGATTTAATTATTCTGGCTACAGTGCCCAATTACCTTTGTGTTGGTCCCACGATAAACATGCTGGCTGTCTGAAAGTATCATTTGAGGAAAATACAGTGATTGGTAGACCTAGACTGACTAATTATTCTGTTTATGGAGACTTAAAACCTTATACTAGATCAGTAATTAAGATGGGACATTCCCATAACAAACCAGTCATTTCTGCAAAACCTCCACAAATACCCCACTGTCCAAATAGTTCTACAGTTGAGATTGGCATCTTTTCTAGATGGATAGATTGTGTAAATACTTTTCCTGTACAACATAAGGTGTCTAAAGGTCATGGGTATATTTTAGACTGGTCTCCAAAAATTGATAAGAGACAATTACAAAAAAATTCTGTTATGACACCTGCAGGATTTGTTAGTAATATTTTGACTGAGAGTGAGGGTGGTATTCAAAAAGATGTTTGGTGCTTAATTGCTGCCTCAGAATTCTTACATTTTACAGACAAGCCTTTACCAAAATTTGTTGGCAAGAACTCTTAGGAAGGATGTTGCTATGGCTTATGAGCCTGTGTCCAATCTCTTTATGTTTTAATTATTGGAAATTGTGGTAAGCCATTCTTATAGACCGTGGCCGCCATTAGAAGATGGTTCCGGCTTCCACTGTGGCCTGTGATAAACAACTCCTTTTATGGAGAATTGGCACGCAATCCCTTCCCACCCTATGAGAAAGATCCACGTGGCAGCTTGGGATTGGTATGCGGAAGGCTTTATTAGGTTGTGCTTGGGCGCTCGGCGGGGGGTCGCTAGAAGATGATACTTGAATCAAGGCCTGAATAAACTGCTGAAAGAAGAATCCTGTGTTGTGTTTTTCCCTTGCCGGCGAGGGGTCGTGACAGGAAATGTAAAAGTTAAATGGATAGATGACAGATATGTTGTTACATGTAACAAATGTAGCCTAACCAATTGTATTACTAGGTATAATGGAGGAAAAGGAGTGCTGATACTTCATCAGCCTTCTTTTGTTTTATTACCTGCTAATATTTTAGAGCCATGTTATGCTGATGCTGGTTTACATGTCTTGCAACAAATTCATGTCCAGCTAGCAAGACCTAAACATGCTATTGGAATTATAATTGTTGGCATTAGTTTCTTTTATTGCATCCAGTGTTTCTGCCTCTCTGACATTGTCTCAAAATATTCAACATGCAAAATTTCTTAATAATGTATCTCAAAATACTTCCAATGGTCTGTGTAATCAAGTAAATATTGATTAAAGGATTGAGACTAAGTTAAAGGCCTTAGAGGCGACTATTATAGACATAGGTAATGAACTTTCAGCTTTAAAGTTTAAGGAAAGGCTTAAATGCCACACAAATTATAAATATGTGTGTATTACAGCAGCCAAGTACAATGTTTCTTTCTGGGATTGGGAGAAGGTTAAAAACAACTTGCTAGATATTTGGCAAAATAATAATAATAGCTTGGATCTTTTGGAACTTCATCACCATATCCAAGACATTCAAAATAATACAGCTGATTTTTCAGATCCTTCTACTTTGGCTAACCAAATATTAAAGGAGTTAAATGGATTTAACCCTGGAAATATTCTTAAACACTCAGTCTGGTTTTGCTGTTAATTCTCCTTTGTGTTGTAATTATAGGATGGTGAGTCTTTGGAACAAAAATGCAGAAACTCAAGAGAGTGAAACAATACCTGATTTTTAAGAAAAAAAGGGAGGAATATGTGGGAAGCCGATCTCACACGTGATTGGGCACCTCCCTGACTGGGTGTGAGGTGTTCTGGCCAAGCTGTGTCAGAACAAATCCCCACCCTTTTTAGGTGCAAGAGCCCATCCATGTGGGGGTGTGACTGACCATTGACCCTGAGTCCAAGCACTGACCCTGACCTTGGAATGCTGTCCCCCTCGACCTTCATTGGATGGAATTTTCCCATGAATTTCTTGTTCCCCAATAAAAGGCCACTCTCTGGCATGCCCTGACTCTCTCTCCTGCTAGTCTCTTGTGTAAACCTCGCTACCCCACCGGGTGGCTCGAGGCAAGAGCCAGAGGGGGGGGGGCATCTCTGACCTGGTCAAAGAAAAAGGTAAATTGAGTTTATGTTTGTTTATTTTGATCTCACTAGTTAACTTCTATGCTTAGAACCTCTAGTATGAAGCTAGCGTACTGGTCGTGCAGCAGATTAAAGTATTGTGCTTGGGAATGACTGACCCAGAGTTAGGAATGGCATGGAGGGAACAATATGAAGGATAAATGTAGATGTTTGGCATAACTCTTGATTATGTGATTTTGGATGATTGTGGAAAAGATTTAGTACCTGAAGGAAAATTCACCTATTCTAGGCATTACATTTGATGAGTACCTTTATAGAAATAAGTCATGAATTAAGTAAATATTTTTTAGCTTTCTTGTTATTTTAAAATTGTCAATACTGCATTATAGTGAAACAAAAATATGGGGGTTCATTTTCACCCCCATATTTATATGATTATAAGTATGGGATATAATTTGTTCCAATTCAGTCCCCAGGAGTTCCCCTTTTCCTTACTTCTGTCCTCATTCTCTTTCATCTATCAGTCTTTCTTCCATTTATAGTTCTCTTTAAATTACTGCATTATAGATATAAATAAAGGTGAAATTCACTAATGTATATTCATATGTGTACATATGATAGTTTGGTCAATTTCATTCCACTGTTCCTCCCTTTTTCAGTCACTTTTCTCATCCCTTTAAGCCCCTTCCCCTATTGCACAGAATTATCTTCTATTTTCATAAGATTCCTCTCAGCCACACCTGTGTTTATAGCAGCACAACTCACAGTAACAAATTTATGAAAACAGTTCAATTGCCTTTCAACAGAAAAATGGATAAAGCAAAAAGAGGGGTATATTCACAGGATGGAGTTTCTCTTAGTCATAAAGAAGAATTAAACTATGGAATTTGCTGGTCAATTAATGGAAACAGAGTACATCATGCTAAATTAAATAAGCAGACCCAGACCTTCAGGTTTTGTCTCACATGCAGAAGCTAGAACAAAATAAAGGCAAAAATCAGGAGGCAGGTATCTTTGTTTTTTAATGTCTTTTAAAATCAATATATGCAACTGTAACCCCAGCTGCTCAGGAGGCTGAGGTAGGAGGATCATGAGCTCAAAGGCAAACTCAGCAAATTACTAAGGCCCTAAGCAACTTAAAGTGACCCTATCTCTAAATAAAATATAAAAAGTGCTGGGAATGTGGCTGAATGAAAAAGAACCTCTGTGTTTAATCCCCAGTGCCCCTCAAATAAATCAATATATGTATTTCCTATAATAAACCAAAACCCAAAGTTTAAACCAAGCTTTAGAATTTTTGTGTGTATTAGATAAGTAATTCTAACCATCATTATTTATTGAGTTGTATTAGTGATCCAAGATTAAAAGACACCATTAACTAAGACCTCCTCAAACACCCAATATTGTCAACCATGTTGTCAGCCTATGTCTTCCCATAGTTCAATGATCCACTCTGCTCATTGTAGTAGAGAGAGGAAGCTAATGAAAAATTAATGTCATTTCTAATTCGACAATTGTAAATGATAATAAGTAGCATCATCTCCAAACTAGAACCAAGAGATAGGGAGACCACTAACAAAAAAATATCAAGGAATCTTTTTAAGAACTTTGAATGCCAGTTTGTTCCTGACTAATAAGAATTTTGGAAAAATGTATCAGGTACTACTGCTAACAAGCTGTGCCCTGATAGACAATATGTTGCTATTTCAGTGCAAGTGATTGTGGCATTCTGTCATAAGGTCTTGTTCATTGACAGCCCTGCCTGGCCTCAAACCCCAGAGGGGAGACACAGAGAAAATAATGATAGCAATGTAGCACAGCATGGTCCCTGCATTGAGACTTCCACCTTGGACAAATCAGGCCCCATCTGTGCAAAGACTGAGGAGGAGGATAAAAAGAGACGCAAGGCATGGGGCAGAAGCTCCAGAATTCAGCCCCCTGAGACTCCAGCATACAGTCTGTTTCTTTTAATTCTCCACAAGAATTAAATAGGATCAGTCAAGGAGGATCCTATACATGCTAATGTTTCCCTCCTTATTGATCATTTTCCCATCCCTGAGAAAGAAGTTATTTTTTTCCTTGAAACAGCCCTTTAGAAATTTATGTAACTGGCCCTTGATGGGCTTGAGTCCTGGGAGGTCTTGGCAACTGTGATCACCTCAACACAAGGGGAAGAAAACATAATATTTTCTCAGCCATACTCTATCTTTCTTGGGGGCTTCCCAGCTAAATGGCCAGATCCATCCTCTGGGAAGGGTCCAAAATGAATTCTACAGGACTTATTTCTTCTCAAAGAAATTATGTACTGTGTGATCCTTTGTGTTTGTTTACAGCCAGCATGAGTTTTCATGCTCATACATGTGGTAGCATGTTTTCACAGCTTTTATGAAACAATATTATTCACTTGAATGAATGACTTCAGTCCATTTCCATTTGTATTGTACAAGTATTTAATAACTTTCCTATGTTAATGTATGAATGAATACACCACCAGTGAAACCCCACATCATGTACAATTCCAAGAATAAGATTTTAATCAGAATGTTATATTTCATATATATATATATATATATATATATATATATATATATATATATATATTCTGTTAAAATATACACTATTGTCATGAATACATAAAAAGAACAAAAATGGATTAAACATAAAACAAACATCTAGTCTCAGGTTACTTTGGTAGCATGCACACTCCTTGGGACTTTTATAATATTAGCACTGTTTTGAATCACATGTTACTAAAAATACTATTCAATTATCAAAATCTTTGTTTGAATTCTCTGTTATTGTTTTGTTCCACAGATGGGGACTCAAAGCTCAGAGAGACAAAATCCACCTCATATGACCAGATTGAAGTTTCAAAGAAGCCAGTCTCATGTAGCTGAGCACAGCTCTTAACTAATTGGTCTCAAGCAATGCTGCTTTTGACTCCTGGGAGGGAACATTTGGCAGTCTTTTAATCTATTTTGTTGTCACAATCAAGGGAAGAATGTTAATAGGATTGAGTGGTTATAAAGTAGTGATTATGCTGAACCAGGGAACTAATGGAACTAGATGGGACTGAAGATAGAAACGAGGGCTAGCTAAATGATGCTGCCAACTCTGAATAAAACGTGTACTATACCAACCATAGCTTGCATTTTCTTTCAACTTCTGGGATCCTGAACTGTTTTCCCAGGTTTGAGCTTCAAACTCACCTTGACAATTGCAAGAGGTGTAAGGACATTCCACAGGTAAGAGATATATCAATCCCAGCAGACAGGAATGTCCTATGGACACCAAGTATCACTTGGTGCCAAGGTTCTATTAGCATTGATCCTTGTCTACCGTTGTGCTATGGTTGATGGGTTCCCTGTGATCATAGAGAAGACTTCTGGTTACCCTTTGTTGAACATGGACCTGGCAGAGCTCAATGTGAACTGAGCAGCTGAGCCTGAGGAGCAGAGTACAGACACCAGCCTGTGGCCAAGAACAAAAATATCAGTGGCAGTGTAGATGAGATGGATTAAACAGCCTGAGAAGCTGCTCATGAAGCCCCTGTAGATAAAAGATTCTTAAAGCACTGCATGCAAAAACTTATGCAACTGTATGAGAGACTGACAAGATGTGAGATTTGAAGACAAGGAAAAAGTCTTGGAAGCCAGAGTACTGTCACTGGAGAAGAATCTCTGTAACTTGAAAATGCTCCTCAGCATCTCCTATAGTTCTGATGGATTCCAAGGAGGAGGAAGAAGAAGATTAGCATCTGCAATTCCACCCAGTAGCAGCCAATGGCTCTGATGGGAAGCCATCAGCATCTCCAACTCAGGGGGAAAAGTTCACCATGTACCACTGGTCATGTGGAGTTGGTGGACTTGGAAAAATAATTTGGCCAGAGACCAAGAGAGCCTCTGGCCATATTGTTGTTATGACTGTGAGATTTAGGGGTGCCAAAAGTTGAAAGGGGCAAGACATCCCATATAGTACATTTATTACTTCTGTACAAACTTTACCTCAAATGTCCTAAGAGTTAACAGGGGTCAAAAGTGAGCCCGGATGTGCTAGAAGATGGCAGGGCCAAGAAAGCTCAAGTATATTAGAAGTCATCAAAGGCAAGAGATATTTGATCATGTTAGGGCCTATTAATTATGTAAGTAAATGAGAAACAAGCTTATACCTTGCAGGTAAAATACCTATACTTTCCAGTTTTTAGTACACCGATGACTCCAGCCATGAACAACTTCCTTTGTGGATGGCAGTGGCTTTGGAACCAGAGACAGCTTGTTTGTTTTGGTATATGTACAAAACAACATAGCCAGTGAACTGAGCTGAAGCATTTTACATATTGATATGTAGTGAATGTTGTGCTATGTACTAGACTCAAGATTTGTGGCCAGAACTCTGAGCTAAGCCACCAGAAAAGGTGACTAAAGGGCATATTACTGGACATGTCCCCCTGACTGGCTCAGGGAATAATGAAGCAAATTCCTTGAGCAGGGTGCACTATTTAGTATGGGTACCTCCAACCTACCTGGTGGCTTGATTGCACCACTGCTTACAACATGGAGGTGAGAAAACTATGCAGAATGTGTCTAAATAATGGGCTTTGCTTTCAAATGGGATTCACTAGTAAGGAACTTCCAACCCATGTGGTTTGCTACTCAGGAATATCCACAACACCTAACATTGGAGCCACGGATGGTCAAATACTGCATGTATGTGTCCCTTTGACATAATGTCAGGTTGACTCCATTGGCAGTCAACTGAGGTAAGACAAGGTCAATTTGCCTTGATAGCTGTGGATAGAGCTACAGGTTTTTGTCAGTGATCAAGTGAATCAGTGTATGACAATTTGTGTCCTAACAGTTTGAAAGTCTTGTATGGCCAGGCCATTACAATAGAATGTGATCAAGGTACTCATTTTTCAGGTCTAGATGTGTAGCAATGGGCACAGAGTGAATGGAGGATGCACATCCCATACAACCTGCAGGCTTCAGGCATCATAGAAAGATATAACAATGGCCAGTTTAAGCAAGGACTGAAGTATGTAGTCAATCCACCTTCAATGAATGGGTGTGTATAGAATCTCTGGGCAATTGAGAGTGCTGAGTGAGCATTGCCAATGAGGGAAACAGTTCCTGTGCAGGCTTTTCTACATGGCACACTGTCATCAATACAGATCCTGGTGACTACAAGAGATGTTGTACTTTAGCCTGCTTTGGGGAGGCAACGAGGTAAGCCTGCTTTTTGCCTGTTGCCACTGGATTAAATTGGGGACAAATTGTGGACTGGACATGGCCCTGGACAATAAAGGCCTCCAATTTTCCCCTGTTAGCCCCTTGGGGAAAAGGATTAGAGTGTGATCTCATTGTGACACCATGGGTGACTATCAAATGACTCTTCTTGGTACATATAATTTGGCTGAGTACTGCAGATTAAACTCAGATTTTAAAGGGCACTTTTATTATTTGCCATTGGTCAGGTATAAGTTCCCCAATGCTGGTGAACACTGAGCCTGTTGAAGTTCAGGACCAAGCTGTACAAACATGGTGTCACTGCCCAGGGAAGCCACCCTCACAGCCACAGTTCTCTCCTGGGACTCAAACCTGGAACGCATTCTCTTGGATGGATGTGAATTACCTGCACTAAAACCTGTAATTGCATTGTTCTTTGGTCTGTAGGTCTGTTCTCACATACACCATTGTGAACTGGCACACTCTAAACCCAGAGCAGCAAACACCTCTTTATGCTGAGTATGCATTGAAGTGCCTGTGATTTCTGCTGCCAAATTCCTGTTGTGAAGCTAGATTATGTCCCTGGGCAATTGGACATGGATTGGAAAGACTTTTATTGGTATCTCATTATGAGATAATACTTGTAATGTTTTTTTTTTTTTTTTTTTTTTTTTTTTTACGAATCCTAGGTAATAGGACTTGTTTTTTGATTACCTTTTGTTGCAGGTCATATTGGTATTGTAGCCTGTGGATATATGGCTCTGCATCCTCACTAAGGGATCATTAAGGAAGACTTCAGATGCATGGCTTCTATGCTGAGAAATCCTACAGAGGTGAACTCTAATGAAGTCCCAAAATGGCTATATTTAGGCTCTTTTCTGAGGCTTCCAGAAGGTTATGTTTTCACTTTATCTTCTAGGTCATGAACACCATGATTCAGTGTATGCCCTCAAGGACATAAACATCTGCTTGTGAGCATGTAACCATTAATGTTAACTGTTGGCATATGTCTTCTTTGTCTAAGCTGCATATAAAAAAAAGCCCTATGGAAATGGCTGGTGGGGGGGAACCAAATCGCTGTGTTATGAAGCTGGAGCTGGGATTAGTTAAACTTGCTGCTACCTCTGAATAAAGCATATCTATGATTCCAACTGCATATTGCATCTACTTCCTCCTGCCAAGATTCTGAATCTCTTTCCCCAGGTCTGAGACTCAGCCTCAGCACAACACTTTATCTAAACTTTCAGTGGCTACTGCTTGGAGTTTTCTATTGTGTGCTCCAAGGGAGAGGGATAAAATGTGCATTATTCAAAGAGGATCTGGGCAGCATATTCCTGCAATAATCCTACTTTATTCTTAATGTGCAATCACTAGGTGAGGGCTCAATTGCTCATGATTAAAACAAATGCCAGCACATTTGTTTTCTTTAGAATTTTCACAGAGCCTCTGAGAATCACAACTTGTACTCCTTGGGAATGCTGCAAGTGAGAACTGAGTAATAAACCATGAGAGCCCTCCTTGACAAGTGCAGAGGTTTCATAATCTCCACTTTGAGTCAATAATAAATGAGAACACAATCTTTTCAATTGTTTAAAATGTTTTTTTTCCTAATTACATTCCACAGTTATTGCCTTCTTAAATAATTTCCTGATGTTAATTAAACATTTTATGCATTTATACTAAAATTTTCAAAGATATATGTGGAGAACTTGGGACATATTAAAGTGTCATGCACAATCTCTGGACAAAAAAATGAACTACAGGACAGGGTTTTCCTTCTGTGGCTTGGAATTTTTGCAGTACATAGTTTGAGTAAACAGAAGAAGCAAAAAAGTGATTGCATTACTGAATAAAAATTGTCTTGTCATAATACTTCATATTTATTTTGACTTTTAGCAGGATTTAACTCTATTCATTTAGATTTTATTTTATTTTAATTGTCTTATTTTGCTGATAGAACTGGGATATTGGACTTTTCTATAGTCTCTCTTGGGAGTATCTAGAAAGCACACCTAGATTCATAGTGGGTTCATTATCACTGGATCAGATGGTTGGTGTCTTGCAGGATCCAGTATCACTGTAGAATTCACATTTTAATGGAGTCTAGTTCCTTATTGCTCCAGAACTCTAGGGAGCTATGTTGTGATTTTCCTATTAAAGTTTGCCAATTACTGAAAATGATGATTATTTTTGCTTTTCCTGGTCAGTCACTCTTGCTAGACCAGTATTTGACAAATGATGATTGACAGTAATGCTTCTGCCATACAGAGCATGCAGAGTATCTGCTCTGGAACACTGAAAGCTGGTTTCCTTTTGTCACCTTGAGAAAGGGTAAAAACAGTTCTTCCAACTAAAGAACATGTACTTCCAGGACTAAAATGGACCTATTGCCGTGTAGTGATTTCTTTTTGGATATAAAAATTGTCAGACGAAATAAGTTTTCTTTTACATTGGAAGGGATGTCCATATATGCTAAGGACTAGGGGATCACTAGTGGTTTCATGAACTCACTGATATTGTGGGCCTATAACACTTCATAGGAAACCCTGTTTCCCATAATCTGGAGTTGTGTGTGTTACTAAGAACTCTGAAATATGTTCCATTTTGCTAATTTTTTTTCTTCAAGCAGTTAAATTTCAACAACATAATATATTCATGTGAGGTTCTGTGGAATGTGCAGAGGCTCCAGGTTTTTCCAAATTTGACAAAATAAGAAATTTAACATAATCTTGTCACAACAATTTTTTAATGTACAGCAAGTTGGATAAATTAGTGTTTACAAAAAAAGAAGTGTTTTCCACTAAATTTTTGTGCTTCCTCAAAACAAAGCTTGAAAGAGCAGAAAAGTATGATTAAGAAACCTTACTCATGGATTTAAAGATTCCATGAGAGATGGATAAATACTAGTTGAAAGATTATTGCATCTTTAAAACCTGTTGCTTATTATAATCTGTAAACTTGAACTATAAGACACAGTCTTTAAAAACCCATAGAATTTCTCAAAATAGATTAGAGTACAATAAATGTTTTATGAAACTGCTGTGATACTAACCAGTGCTATTGCTAATATTAAAAAAAATAAACATTCTCTTTAAATTGTATTCATACTAGTTCTACACACAGTGAACAATACAACCATAATAATCAACCTCAAGCTAACCACAAATTTGCAAGGTCCATAGAAAGCTTCTTAATTGGACAAAATACTATGACACATTTAAAACATTTAGAAAGGAATATAAAACTTTAACAGTATGTAAGTTTTTACTGGTGTTTTCAACCATAAAGCTCTTCTACAAATCAAAATGAAGAAAGCAATTATATAATGTGACAGTGATCAGAGTCTATGGTGCAGACATTTCATCTAACATTTAGCTGACACATTTTAGTATAACAGATTATGACTATATTAATTACACAGTTATGATTGAAAGCAGAATTAAAAATAGAAAAACAAATACTGCATGTCCATATACACTTCTCAGCAATATCTGGGTTTTGATGAACCTGTAAGAAATAAGTAAACTGTCAAATATCTTCTCCTCAATCAGCAGAAAACATAGATATTGACAAATGTTGTATTTTCCTTTTTTTAATACCCACTATGGATTCAAATGTGAAATTCTTACTTGCATGCCAATATATTATTAACATTTAATGGTGTGTATGAAAACAAAGTCTACTAATTAAATAGGGGAAATTAAAAATATACTTTCAAGTTAAAATGAATTTTGTAAAAAAAAAAAACACTTTCAAAAATCTGAAAATGTACAAAAATGAAATTGTGAAATAATTAATAAAGCTTGTCAGCTGAACTTCCATAGAAATATGCCTGAAAACATGGATCAGTGACTCCACACCTGTGATAGTTTGGTGAGAATACATTCCCCAGTGAGAGCCACCTAGTCTGACTCCTATACATGGAGAAGAGTTTCTGAATATAAAATCTAACAGTCTATGATTGCCTTTGTTAAGTCACCATCTTTATCACATTTAGGGTTGATGTACAACATCTTAATCTACTTAACACATTCTGAAATACCAATATTTAAATCAAGGGTTTTACTCCTTAGACCTCTTGTTTCAAGCTGTGTCCAAGGAATAGCTTCCTATACTTATTATATCTTAAATAGAAATTATGGAATCAAATCTGTGTCAACAATGTAAGAAAGATTTTCTAATCTATTGCTCATCTTTTTAATTTTTCTCTAACCAATTGTGTAAATGTGCACTCATTAAAAAAGCAAAAAGATTACTGAATAAATGCTATACATTTTCTGACACACAAAATATTCATTCACAATATTTTCCTTGGCTTAAATTGAGAATTTGCTTTTAATTTTTCTATAGTAATTGCAGGCTCAATAACTGTATTACTTAAGCTTTCTTTTTATCACTGCAAAGATTCTCAACCCAGATAATAATACTTAGACTAAATAAACTTAAAGTAGACAATAAAATTTCAAGTAAAATAAACGACATCCACATCTATTAGACCAAACAGGTCTCAACATCTACATTTTACTTTATAAATTACACAAATACATTGTACATCCTAAAATAATGAATGCTTACAATATTAACTTGTAAGCCTTTCTATATAAAATGAAATAAAGGATTGTCAACAGATCAATATTTCTGATATAAATTGCAACTTTCCCTTGATTTTTCTCTTTTGTTACTGTTGATTTTTCTTCTCAGTATCCACACACTGCTGCAAGTGTTCTTATGCTTTGGCTATAAAATATGTTTGAACTGAATGAGGCAACATTCATAGAATTAAGCCTTAGTAACTAAGGCTTATTTCTATGATGAAGGCTTATTTCTATGATGAAGGCTTTTTTCATCATAGAAATAAGCTTATTTAATAAGGCTTATTTCTATTATGAAGCATTATCCTTAAATATGATGCCATTTCCAGAGAACAGCAGGAAAATCACAACTATATTCAATCTTCAGGTTCTATTTTGATGACTTTCTTATCCAAAGTAAAAGCTGAGTGAGGGTAGTCTTTTAAAATCCCAAGGTGCTCTGAGGAGTGGGACTTTGCCTCACTTGAGTAATCTCTACTCAGCTCCCCATCCACAAAATTATGGGGCTGTCTGTTCTGCAAATTCTTCTGAAGAGTAATTTCACAGCATCACTAAATGTTATACTTATCTTTAATATATGCCAAACTCATATATATATATATATATATATATATATATATATATATATATATATATATATATATATATATATATATATATGGTTTCAGAGTCTGACATTTGACTTTTTATTTTTCAGTGTTTCTGTTTCTTCACGGCCTGATTAACAGGGGCAATGAAGTATGTTAAAGATTCTTCCAAGTAACAATAATGATAAAATATTTGCATAATTATATGAATCCAAATAAATAGTATGAACTGAATCTCACAGAGTCAGGGGTGCATCTATATTCTGGTTATATATTTTAAACAGTTTTATAATCATATTATTCAATTCCATCCCATTGATTTAATTTATTTTATCTGAAATAAGACAGACATTGGAGTTTTTAAAATATTTTTTAATTTATAAATATCCTGTATCAGGAAACCGTGTGTGTTCATAATTTTACAACATTGTAAATCAAAATGAGTTAATTTACCCTAGATAAAGATTATTAGATAGTATGACAGGAGCCATCTCTTGACTTATCCAAGGTCATCATTATAATTGTGGGTTATATTAAACCAACTGACAATCTGTGTGTAACCAAAAATTCAGTGGTGCTTTTTCAAAAGATATAGCCAAGAAAATAATACCTTCAAAGAAGGTGGCATTTACATTCCATTTTTCGCTGGATTTCTCATTGGAATTTAGAGAGGAGATGAAAAACGAGCTTTGGAAATATTCATGTAGAAATAATGAAGTCAATTTAAAATGTCCTGAGCTTCTCTCAGAGCTGCACATGGTCATGTGGCCAAGTATCAGTTGAGGATGGAAAGCCCAGGAAGTGATGCACTGGACATGAGAGAAGAGGAAAGGCCAAGAGAGTGTCTGCCTGCACAGTTGGCCTCTCTGGCTGCAATAGGTTTATTTGAAAACACAAGAAACTCCTCACATTCAATCTCAGAGTTTTCAAGACAGTATCAGTGCCTTTTTTCTCAATCTTTTTTTTAGTTTGCAAAAAAGCCATTCAAATATCTGAAAGATGTTCAACAATGAAATTGTAAAATAATCAATAAAGTTTTCAGCTGAATTTCCATAGAAATATGCCTGAAAACATGGATCAGTGACTCCACACTTGTGATGGTTGGGTGGGTATACATTCCCCAGTGAGAGCCACCTAGTCTGACTCTTATAAATAGAGAAGAGTTTATGAATATAAAATCTAGCAATCTATGATAGCCTTTGTTAAGTCACCATCTTTATTACCTTTAGGGTTATGGAGGTGCATATTGACTGCCATCTTCACTTTCATGTGGTCAGTGCTACCTCCATGTTGCTCCAACAAATCAAAGGTGCTGAGCACCTGACATATATTCCCCCATGACTTCAGACAGAGCCAAAAAATGTAAGAGCTTTTAGTCTCACTATGCTTGTTCATTCTCTCACTCTCTCCACTCCACCTTATTTATTTATTTTTACCTTGTGCTCTCTATCTATTTTCTAAAATTTTCATATCATTAGTTCATAAATTAAGGAAGTTATCATCCAAGGATGAGCATTAAAATAAATTTGGATAAGTAAGGTAAGAATGAGAGCCCAAGCCCTACTCTTCCAGTCTGGAAAGGAGGCTATTTTTACTTTCCCAAGTAACAACACTTTATTCATATACAACTGGTTTTTCATATATTCATAATTATCATGGAAAATACATTATGTACAATCCCAGTCTGGCCCCCTACTTCTCAAGAAGTTCATGACATAAATCCACTTAGGTATGGCTCTGCTCTTGAAAAAAAAAAAAAAGAAAGAAACATTCAGGAGTGTTGATGGTTCAGGTCAACAAGACACTTATGAACCTCATGACAATCTTGGTAATGAGGGAGAGAAAACAGTTTTTGATCCACTTCCTCATTCATCTGGATCTCAGGGATTTTCCCATATGGTTCAGCAATCTTAAAATTTACATCTTCATCCTCAGAGTCGTTTTTGGAGATGCCTAAGTAGCAGGTAGCTAGCAAGTTGGAGTCTTGGAAACAATCAGAGATTCTGTCTTCCTTGTTCTGGCTTCATCACTGTAGACATGCAATACATACATAGGTACATTCCCTGGCTGCCAGTGTTACCCTAAAATGTAAAATGTGCTCTGCTAACTGCTCAGGGTGCAGTTGAGTTTGGCTGAGTCTGCTAGGAGTCAGATATGGAGGGCAACTGTGTAAGCACTGGCTGGAAGTGGGATCTGAAAACACAAACTCATTACATCCTGAAATAAGGAAAGAATAAGAGAACATTAATGGCAAATAGTTTATTAATGGAAAATAGTTTATTAAGCATAACCCAATAAAAACCTAAAGACTGGTTATGGTTTCAAGGTATTTTGTGTGAGTTGAGGAGATGAATGCTGAGGACTGTCCTGAACTGTACAGTAAAGGAGGAGGGTAAGAAAGAAAAGTAGGATGAATGTCATGGTGCAGAAACCCCAGAGGTCTGCTGAGACAGATATACTGAAGGTCTCTCTTATACACCCTCAAGCCCCAGAGGAGTAAAACAGGCCCTTCAGGCAAATTGTCTCCTTTAATTCTGACTAACACAATAAATTTGGGGTCAGTGTGTGGCCCAAAGTCTGGGCATTATTTCTGGGATAAAGTGGGGAGTGCAGATGGCATGGATTAAGGCTCTCTGGGGCATAAAATTCCCTGAATACTAGGTCCAATAAGTCTTCATCAAAGACAAGGAGGCAAGTTCATAGCTGACAGTCCCACAGTCCCCTCTATAGCATTTCCACAGAAATTCTTTCTGCCTGGATCAAGGTCATCATATCTGTGAGCATATGACATGTGGACCTGACACAAGCTTCTGCCTCCACCAGGGCCTTTGCCTCTGCCCTCTCTTTACCCAATGGCTGAGTAAGTCTCCTTTGTAAGAGCAACCTCTGAACCCACCTCAGTCTTTAGTTTTCTATTGGGTTCTCCTTAATAAGAAGAGGACACATGAATGATTTCATATTAGAAGACAACCTGAGGAAAAGTGGTGTCTCATATTCAAACACTACTGAGCAAAGAAGTGCAATAGCTGAGTCATGGGGGAGTTCATGAGTGACTCACTTCTCAGGCTGCTCATGAAGCCTGATTTCTCTCTTTCTTCTTGATTTCTCAAAAGATCAAGCAGATAAGAGCAAATAAGTGAGTGATTGGAAAGATAAATTTTTACACTCTATAATTCAGCAATACAGTGCAAATGAAGATGTGAAATTAGAAAACCTACAAATGAGTTGGAAATTAAAACCATGAGCTTAAGTATTCATGTGAAGTTAGGGATTAGAAAGAATTAAGAAACAAGAGATGTGAGTGTAAACTTCTAAAGACAGACATCAAATGCTTTCCCTGGATTTTCTGTTATAAAAACCTTGCTATTAACTGTAGAGGCCACAGCAAAGAAATGGTAAGAAAGAAAGAGAACCAAGAATGAAGTAGGGAAATGATGAATAATGACTAGATGTGACAGCAATTTGGAGATGATTCAAAAGCTAGAGGAAAGTCAGATCAATATGAAGTTTGTTCTGTGCTTGATTTCTGTTCTTCTTGTACTTTTCAAAGGAAATCCAGTCTCTCCCAGACATTTACCTATACTTTCTATTGTCTCCAAAAATGGCTTAATCAATTTTTCTTTAATCAAAACTCTGGTTTAGGGGCTGGGGCTATAAATTAGTGGTAGAGTGCTTCCTTATATGTGTAAGGTACTGGGTTTCATCCTCAGTACCACAAAAAATAAATAAATAAAGATATTGTGTCCATCTACAACCAAAAAAAAATAAATAATACAAAAAAAAATTTGGTTTATTGTGCATGAGATTGTTTTGGGGTTTATGTTTTCTAAAGTGTTCCCTTCTTTAATGTACTCAAGGGTTCTCATTGAAAGTAGCAGTCATATTGCTCAGAGTTTAAGAAATCAACAAAAATATCAAGCAGCATTTTATTAATAAGATTATGATCTCCTTCAGTTCATACTTTTGCATATTGTTACCAGTTAAAATTTGGGATTATATAAAGTTGTATTTTTATATAGTGGTTCTAATCTTAATATTAAAGAGGTAGTGCTATGTTTACATATATTTTAACAGAAATTTATGGTTTTAGCCTTATGTCACAATCATGATCATCAACATTGGAAGTCTAAGTAGAAATATGATCTTACTTAGTTAAATTATAAGTCAAGATAAAAAATCCATGCAACTTTAGTAATAATGTGATATTGAGTATAATGTCTATTCATTTCATAAAATGACAATGACAATGTACTATAAACTTGGTGTACATGTAATGTTTTGTCCTATTACTTCTTTTAAATAGTTATCCAAAAGCCATTAATGAAATCCTGTTCTCTGTGACAATTCTAAGTTAATCCCTCCTTTCCCCTTCCTGGTACCTGGTTGGTTGTAGACACTTTAGGGTGTTCCTTGACCCTATAGTGTGTGCCTCTATCTTTACATGACATTCTAACTGGGTTTCCCTTTCTTCTGATCACTATCCTCTTATAGGGGATGTGCTTATATTGGATCAGTAGATCACCCTACTTCAGGATAGTCTCAGTCTACTTAATGACATCAACAATGACTCTGTTTTTAAATAAGGTACAATCTGTGGTCCTTGGGATCATCACTTCAATATGTCCTCTTGGGGGGAAGTATTTTAACAAACAACATTATAGAAGACAGAATCTTCCCCAAATGTTTTATATTTTTTAATATTTTTAAAGTGATACACAATGTACACGTACAAAAATTAAATATAGGGCTGGGGATGTGGCTCAAGTGGTAGTGAGCTTGCGTAGCATGCATGAGACATTGGGTTCAATTCTCAGCACCACACAAAAATAAAATAAAGATATTGTGTCAGTCTAAAATTAAAAAAAATATATTTAAAAATATAAATATAATAACATTGACTTTAGTAATACACAGAAGATAATTTGCTTGCTTTTATCTTAGATGGTAAAAGAAATATCACTGGAGATTCTTCTTTCTGGAGAAAATGCCTTGACATTCATCAGATGGGATGCAAGAGTTTCTTTTCAGAAAAGAAATAATAGCATTTTGTTTTTCATGGCACACCTAAAACCAAGTAAATCATTAATATCCTTCTCTTTAGGATTCAAACAGGAAGAGGAACATTCAGACCTTTCTATCACATTTCTCTCCATGGAGAATTAACATTAGAGAGCTCAGAATCTCATGGACTCCATCTTACATGATCAAGTTTGTTCCCAGGCTCAATCATGTGATTTTTTTCCTCTTTCCCCATCTGGGTATCACTGTGCTGAGGCCACAGTACACTGGCAGATCTCAACCTTGTCCTCACACTGGGCTCCACAGAAAGTCTAAGGAGGGAACCTAAAAGCCTCATAGGTAACCAGGAATGACCACTGTTTGCATCATAAATGAGTGTCTTAGGGACTTAGCCAGGCCTCTTCTGGGAACAGTAAGATAAGCAACCACTAATGACTGCTAGAAAGCAGCAGTCTCTGGAGAGTTACTTTCCCTCCTGTGGATAGGTGAGAACTCCATTAGTCATCAGAGCCTAGAAAGGACAATGAAATGAAAACAACCTGTTCAGAATGAGTAGGAACAGGAGGATCATTCCAAAGACAGTTCTCTGGAACATATGTGAATCTGGGAAGAGTGGAAACAAAGAATAAAGGAGGAGTGCAGGCATCCAGTTCATTGTGGGGACAGTTTAAAGATCTCAATGGCCCATAGCAGGACTCTACATCTCTTTATTTCCCCCTCAGTATTATGAGTAAGGGCCTGAGGTTGGGTGGTGCATTAGGCATATATGAGCCCTTTTCCAAAACCAAAGCACCGGTGCTTTGTCCTTCAGCTCCAAGAGAAGCTTCACTTCAGAGGGGCTGCGGTGTTGTGAGCTGAATTTGCCTCATGGAAGTAAGCACCTGCTATAACCTACATTTCAATCCAGGGAACATGGCCCAAGGAAATTATTTGTTGGCCATGTGAGTCTGTTTTATGCCTTGATAATTTCTGAGAGAATCCACAGTACCTACTACAATCATTTGATAATTATACTTAAATGTTCTAGTTGTGTTAAATATCTCTCAAATACTGGAAATTTGGATGCACTGTTTATACTTGAGTCTCCCTGGAGTTTTAATTTTTATTTTGTTACATTTTTCAGCTGTATAAATTTCATTGGGTTGGCTTATATGACTTATTTTTATTTTATTGAAATTTACTTCCATTTTACTCATTTCAAGAATATCAGAACTTGCCCATGAAAATGTTCTGCAAGGCACATTAAGCCTCACACCTCCCTTACCATCTATCTTTGTCATTGAAGCTGGCCAAATGGATACAGTGTTACTTAAGACTAGAAGAGCTGCTATAAACTTTGAGGAGGCTGTGTTAGTGCAATATAAAAATTTTTAAAAATATTTATTCTTTTAATTTTAGTTGGACACAATACCTTTGTTTTATTTATTTTTATGTGGTGCTAAGGATCAAACCCCTGGCTTCGCATGGGTTATGTGAGCACTCTACCACTGAGCCAAAACCCAGCCCCTGTAATTTGATAAATTTAAGACATTTGGATATAAACTAAACAGTGAAATAGCTGGATCAAATGTTGGTTTAATTTCAGGATTCCTGAGGAATCTCAATATTATTTTTCATAATGGTGGCACCAATTTTCATTCCCACCAGCAATGTATAAGAGTACATTTTTCTCCACATCTTCACCAACACTTATTGTTGCTTGTATTTTTGATAATTGACATTAGGAGTGGAGTATGAGGAAGTCTTAGAAAAGTGTTTATTTGCATTTCTCTAATCGTTAGAGCAGTTGAACATTTTTATATATATTTGTTGATCGATTCCATTTCTTCTGTGAAGTCTCTTTTAAGTTTCTTAGCTCACATATTGATTTGACTATTTGGGTTTTTTTGGTGCTAAGTTTTTTTGCCTTCTTTATATATTCTGAAAATTCATGCTGATGTGCATGTGTTAAAGATTTTCTCCCAATCTGAAAGCTCTCTCTTCACATTATTAGTGGTTTCCTTTTCTGAGTCAAAACTTTTGAGTTTGTATTCATCCCATTTATTGATTCTTGATTTTAATTGTTGCACTTTAGGGATCTTGTTAAGGAAGTCACATCCTAGGCTAACATGGTGAAGATTTGGGACTATTTTTTTTTTCTATTAGGCCCTGGGGTTCTGTTCTAGTGTCTAAGTATTTAGAGTTGATTTTTATTGGTTAGAGCTAGATGTTTAATTTCGTTTTGCTACATATGGATTTCCAGTTCTGCAACCACCATTTGTTGATTAGGCTATCTTTTCTCTAGTGAATGTTTTTGGTGCCTTTGTGTAATATGAGATAGCTATATTTACGTGGGTTTGACTCTGTGTCTTCTCTTCTGAACCATTGGTCTATGTGTCTTTTTCCGTACCAATAACATTCTATTTTTGTCACGATGGCCCAGTAGTATAATTTAAGTTCTGATATTATGATGCCTCCTGCTTCACTCTTTTTGCTAAGAATTTCTGTGATGACTATGGATCATTTTTTTCCAAATGAATTTCATGCTTGTTTTTTCCTAGTTCTATGAAGAATATTCCTGGTAACTTAATAGGAATTGCATTAAATCTGTATAATGCTTTTGGTTGTATGGCTACTTGGACTGTATTATTTTTGCCTATTCAGGAGCATGGAAGGTCTTTCCATTTTCTGAAGTCTTCTTTAATGTCTTTTTTTCTGTTATGTAGTTTATATTGTAGAGGTTTTTCACCTCTTTTATTAGGATATTCCTCAAGTTTTTTTTTTTTTTTTTTTTTTTTTTTGGTGGGTGACTATTGTGAAGGGGTTAGTTTTCCTAATTTATCTTTCAGTGTATTTATCAGTATAGGAATGTATTTCATTTGTGGGTGTTGATTTTATATCCTGCTACTTTGCTGAATTTATTTATTAGTTTTAGAAATTTATAGCAGCTCAACTCACAATAGGTAAACTCTCTAACCAAAACCAACAGATAATTGAATTAAAAAGTATACACACACACACACACACACACACACACACACACACATGGAATTGCTTAGCCTTACAAAAGAATGAAATTATGGTATCTGTTTGTAAATGGTTGGAGCTAAAGACTATCATGCTAAGCAAAATAAGCCCATTCCAAAAAAAAAAAAAATGAAAGTCTAAATGTTTTCTCTGATATGTTGATGCTAACTCACAATAAGAGTGGGGTAGCTAGGGAAAAATAGAATTACTTTGGATTAGGTAGAGGAGAGTGAAGGAAGGGGTGGGTGTATAAGTGTAGGAAGGATAGTAGAATCAGACACTATTACTCTATATACATATGACTACATGACTGGTGGTGTTCTACATCATTTACAACCAGAAAAAAAAATTAGAATTATACTTCATTAATATAAGATGTATCATAGTGCATTCTATTCTCATGTATAACTTATTAAAACAAATAAAAATAAAGAATTTAAAAATACTAAAATAATAGAAGAGCACTTTTGATTTAAAGTAACTACATGACTTAGTAGAAAAAGTGTTTGTGATTATCTCTTCTGAGGTCTGTAAAGTAAATATGCTGAGACAATTCTTGTGAAAGCCAACCTCCAAGCAAGAGCACATTTTGTTCAGATACAAAGTACAAAGTCTTGATCCTGGCTCTTTCTGGCACTCTCCACCTGTTTGTCACTGTAGTGATGGTTTAGATACCACAGAATACATTGGTATTCAGGATCATGCTTCAAGAGATTCACTGTTATGGTTGTTTTATGTACAGGCTAGAAGCCAGATAATTTTTCAGGGTTCTCAGAAACAGGTTTCTCTTTGTATCTTCCATGAGGCCCAAGGGAAATGAGGCCTCTGATAAGGAAGTAATGGAAGACCTCAAGCAGTGCATCCACAAAGAATGTAACCATTCCTCCAAGAGTTAAGGAAACTGAATTTTCCTGAATCTTTCTAGCTTGGAGAGTGGACCCTAAAACAAAGAGACTGATTGGTCAGGAAAGAAGATTGGGGCCTGAATGTCACATGTTGCCACTCCACTTCTATTTCCATGATTCTGCAGTGAGGCGGAAATGTGAGCAAGAGAGGAATCCAGGTCATGGAAGAGATAGACTAGGTCTGTGATTTTCAAGACTGAACACCAGAAAGGCAGCCCCAAAGTTCTCATTAAAACTCTTTACATATATCCACCCACACCAGCCTCTGTGTAGCCCAGGTGCATAGTAGGCCTGATCCAACCTTTTCCAGGTGGGGGAGACACTCACCAGAGCCTAGCTTCTGGTGCAGGACCACCTCTTCTGACCAGTGGACTACATAATCCTGAGAGCTTAGATCCAGCCTAGACAGCCCACAGCAGCCCACAAGGGATCAGTACACTTGTATAATTTCTGTGCTATCATATCTCTGGTGTGAAATAGTGTTGAACTACTGTGAAATAAGGGTTGATTCATCCTTAAAGACAATGATGTAATGTTTTCACTTTTAAAACTTCTCTCCAGAATAAAATCTATAATGTTTAGTAAGATGTGATCTTCAATTTTAAAAGCTTTGCCATTCTTCACATTTATAAGACTTCTCTCTAGTATGGGTTCTCTGGTGTTGAGTAAGTGATGATTTTTGATTAAAAGCTTTGCCACATTCTCTACATTTGTAGCACTTCTCTCCAGTATGAATCCTGTTGTGGCGATCAAGCTGTGTGTTTGTAGTAAAACTCTTGCCTAGTTCACCCCTCCCCTGGCAGGGCAAACAACACCACAGCCTTGTCTTTGGTGCAGGATTGCCCCTTCTGACCAGCAGACTACCAAAGAAGGTCAAACCCAATAGCCCAGATCAACCCACTCCAACTTAAGCAGAACCCAGATCCAGGATGCAGTAGAATCCATTGAGGGACACAACACCAACAGCATCTGGAAGCCCAATATCACAGTTAGGTATAGACAATCTGCATGGGTACTACAAGAATAGAGGGAAGAAACTGAAATATCTCAGATCTTCTCTGCAAGAAAGGAAGAGATATAGACAGCATGAAGAAACAAGGGAGGGAAGTGCCCTAAACAAACCAGGACACTATAATAACAGAACCCATGGACAACGAAGTTGATAAAATTTCAGAGAAGGATTTAAGAAGCATCATAATTAAAATGATCTGTGAATTAAAGAAAGATCTAAATGAGCAAATACAAGCAAAGATTACTTCAAGAGAGATAGAGACTCTGAAAAAAAAGCAGATCCTTGAAATGAAGAATACAATAAATTAAATAAAAAACTCAATAGAAATCATAACCAAAAGACTAGATCACTTGGAAGAAAAAATGTCAGATAATGAAGACAAAGTTTAAAATCTAGAAAATAAAGTTGATCACACAGTGAAGATAGTTAGAAACCATGAACAGAATGTACAAGAATTATGGGACAGCATCAAAATATCAAATCTAAGAGATATTGGGATAGAGGAAGGCACAGAGTTTCAAACCAAAGGAATACAGAATCTCTTCAATGAGATAATATCAGAAAATTTCCCAAGCATCAATAACGAATTGGAAAACCAAAAACAAGAGGCATACAGGACACCAAGTATACAAAATTACAACAGATCTACACCAAGTCACATTATAATGAAAATGCCTAGCATACAGAATAAGGATAGAATCTTAAAAGCCATAAGAGAGACGAATCAGATCACATATAGGGGGAGACTAATTCGAATTTCAGCAGATTTTCAACCCAGACCCTCAAAGCAAGGAGATTATGGAACAAAGTATACCAAGCTCTGAAATAAAATGGATGCCAACAAAGAATCTTATATCCATCAAAACTAAGCTTTACATTTTATTATGAAATAAAAACCTTTCATGATAAACAAAAGTTTAAAAAATTACAACTAGAAAGCCTGCACAGAACATCCTCAGTGAAATATTCCAAGAAGAAGAAATAAAAAGCAATGATGAAAATCAGCAGAGAAAGGGATTACACTAAAGGAAAATCTAATGAGAAGTGAAGCCAAGTCACATTAAATATCAAAACTAAACAAAAATGGCTGGGAATACAAATAATTTCTCAATAATTACTCTGAATGTTAATGGCCTAAACTCACTAATCAAAAGAAATAGACTACCAGATTAGATTTTTTTAAAAAGCTAACAATACGCTGCCTCCAAGAGACTTATAGAAAAAGACATTCACACTCAAGGTAAAGGGTTCAGAAAAATCATACCACTTACGTGGACTGTGGAAGCAATCAGGGGTTTCCATCCTCATATCAAATAAAGTAGACTTCAAACTGAAGTCAATCAAAAAGGATAAAGAAGGACACTATATACTCAAGGAAACCATATTCCAACAAGACTTAACAATTATAAATATATATGCCCCAAACATATATGTTCATCAAATAAAAACTCTTCTCAAGTTGAAGAGTCAATTAGACCACAACATAATAATGTTGGGTGACTTTTAACACACCTCTTTCATTACAAGAATTTTTCAAACAAAAAGCTGAACAAAGAAATTATAAAACTCAATAATACAATCAATAACTTAGACATAACTGACACATATAGAATATTCCATCCTTCAATGAGAGAATATACTTTCTTCTCAGCAACACAGAGATCCTTTTCTAAAATAGACCATATACTATGCCACAAAGGAATTATTAGAAAATATAAAACAGTAGAGATATTACCCTGAATTTTATCATATCATAATGGAATGATATTAGAAATCAATGATAAAATAAGAAATAAAATCCACACCTGTAGACTAAATAATATGCTACTGAATGAACAATGAGTCACAGAAGACATTAAGAAAGGGATTTAAAAAAATAGCAGTGTATGAGAACACAGATACAAAATATCAAAATCTCTAGGACACTTTGAAAGCAGTTCTAAGAGGAAAGTTTATTGCACACAGTTCACTCCTTAAAAGAAGAAAATGTCAACAAATAAATGACTTAACACTACATCTCAAAGCCCCAGAAAAAGAAGAACAAATCAACACCAAAAGCAGCAAAAGACAGGAAATAACTGAAATCAGAGATGAAATCAATAAAATTAAAACCAAAGAAACAATTAATTAATTGACAGAACAAAAAATTGATTCTTTGAAAAAATAAATAAAATAAAAAGAACCTTAACTATGCTAATGAAGAAGAGAGAAAACTCAAATCACTAATATATGTGATAAAGAAGAAAATATCACAACAGACACTAAGGAAATACAGAAGATAAATAGAAATTATTTTGAAAAATTTTACTCCAAAAAAATGGAATATATTGAAGGCATTGCCAAATTTCTAGAGTCATATAATTTGCCCAAATTGAATCAGGATGACATACACAATTTAAACAGATCAATTTCAAGAGACAATATAGCAGACACCATCAAAAGTCTATGAACCAAGAAAAGCCAAGGACAGGACAGATACAGAATGGAGTTCAACAAGACCTTTAAAGAAGAACTAATACCAATACTTTCCAATTTATTTCAGAAAATAGAAAAAGAGGCTAACTCTTGAACTCATTCTGTGAGGCCAATATCACTCTGATTCCAAAATCTGGCAAAGACACATCAAAAAAAAAAAAAAGAAAAAAGAAAAGAAAACTTTAGATCAATATCTCTAATGAACATAGATACAAAAATTAACAATAAATTTCTGGCAAATCAAATACAAAATCATATCTTAGAAAAAATAAATACAATTGATAAACCTTTTGGCATGCTAATGAAGAAAATGAGAGAAAACTCAAATAACTAAAATTTGTGATGAAACACTATGGTGATGCACACTATTGAAATACACATGATAATCACAAAACTACCTTTAACATCTATGCCCTAATAAGATAAAAAGTTGTAAAGACATTCACAAATTTCTAGAAACACATAACTTAACAAAATTGAACCAGAGGACATAGAAAATTTAAACAAATCAATTTCAAGCAATGAAATTGAAGACACCATACAAAGTCTACCAGCAAAGAAAAGTCCAGAAATAGATGGATTCTCAGCCATGACTTCCAGACCTCAAAGAATAACATTAACCTCCTCAAATTATTTCATGAAATAGAAAGGAAAGAACATTCCAAACACATTCTATGAAGATAGAAACACCCTGATAACAAAACCAGAAAAAGATACATCATGTAAACAAAATTACAAACCAGTATCCCTGATCAACATAGAAGCACAAATTCTTCATTAAAAATCTGCCAAAATACATACAAAAAACATATTAAAAAGATAATACACAATGATGATGTTGGGTTCATCCCAGGGATGTAAGTTTGGTTCAACCTCTGGAAATCACTAATTTAATTTATTACATCAGTAGACTTAAAGACAAGAAGAACATGATTATCTCAATAATTGCAGAAAAGGCATTGGAAAAAAAATCAGCATCCAGTCATGTTCCAAGCATTACAAAGACTAGGGATAGTAAGACCATATCTCAACATTGTAAAAGCCATATATTTCAAACCCAAGGCTAACATCATTCTAAATGAAGAAAAAAACTGAAAGTCTTGCCTCTAAACATTGAAACAAGCCATGGATGACCTCTTTCACCAATTTTATTCAACATAGTCCCAGCAAGAGCAATTAGAAGAAAAATTATAGGAATATGACAAACAAAAGAAGACTCAAACCATCCCTATTTGCTGATTGCATGATTGTATATTTAGAAGACCCAAAAACTCCACAAGAAGTCTTCTAGAACTCAAAAAATTAGCAAAGTAGCTGGATATAAAATAAAAATTCATAAATAAATTATATATCTACACACTAATGATGATGCAGCTGAAAGAGAAATTTGGAAAATTATCCCATTCACAATATCCTAAAAAATAAAATATTTGCAAATCAATTTAGCAAAAGAAGTGAAAGACGTCTACAAAGCAGATTACAGGACATTAAAGAATAAAAAAATAGGAATCATACAATATGGGAAAACTTCCCATGGTCTTGGATGGGCAGAATTAATATTATAAAAATGGCCATACTACCAAAACAGCTTTAAAACTTTTAAGGCATTTCCTCTTAAAATAGCAATTATGTTCTTAATTTCTATGAAGAAAAATATATAAGAAGCAGTTATTAAATTCACTTGAAAAAATAAGAGGCCTAGAATAGCCAGAGCAATTCTCAGTGAGAAGACTGAAGCATAAGGCATCACAATACCAGACTGTAAGTTATTCTAGAAAGCTACAGTAACAAAAATGGCATGGTGATGGCACCAAAACAGACATGAATACTGATGGTACAGAACAGAACATGCAGAGACAAACTCACATAAATATAGTTATCTCATACTATCCAAAGGCACCCTAAATATACACTGAAAAAAAGATAGCATCTTTGAAATATGGTTCTGGGAAAAGTGAAAATCTATATGCACCAAAAGAAACTACACCCCTGTATTTCACCCTGCCAAGTGGGTGTGCAGGGATGGAGTTGGGTTGGCTCAGGGAAATGAAAGGTCACATCTGTGAGCCCTAACTGCTGGCAGCTGGAAGTTTGCTGGGGCCCCAGCAAACTTCCAGCTGCCAGCAAACTTCCAGCTGCTGGCTGATGATTGGCTCACAGCGGCCCCAGCAACATCTAGCTGATTGGCTCCTCGGCCCCAGCAACATCTAGCTGATTGGCTCCTCTGCGGTGATGCTCATTGGACTGTTTCCCTGCCCTTTCAGACCACGGAGCTGCTCATTGGGGGACTTTTTTGGCTCCGCCCACGTGACCCAGCCAATCGGCCTCAAGAGCAGGAGGATTGTGGGAGGTGGGGAGAAGCTTGTGTGGGAGAGAGAGGCTTGGGGAAAGCCAGTGGTGGCAGTTGAGGCTCTGAGGGTTTTTCCTGAGAGACTATTTTGTTTGTCGTGTGTGGTTCTAAAAATAAAGTTAGTTTCTTTTGACAAGTGGCTCCTGATTGTGCCCAGCCAGACTGCGGCACCTAACAAAAGAAAGTCAGGCAGAGCCAGGGGCCTTATTACAAGTCTGGTTACTTCCAAACCCCTCTTAACGGGTCTGCAGTTCCCCCTATTGTCCAAGCCCATACACATCATCATGTGACATTCTGATCAGAAGTCCTGAGACAGTCTTGCATCCCCACTGAATATGTAGGCGAGTGAGCCCTTCTGTGGCCTCCCATTACTTCAGGGTGGCCATCTTGCTTTCCACACTCTCCTCATGCTGAATTCATGCATAGTTCACTTGACATCTCACTGTACAGGACTAAGATGGAGTCTCCAATATAAATTATTCCCAGATCAGGATTAAGGAAGTGAACATAAAGTGTCTGGCTTTATTAGGTTGCAGGATACCATCATGTTTACCTACAACACAAAAACTTTGTTTCAGAGATCTTTTCACCTTGGACTTGGCAAGAAACTTAGTTGTGAAAACTTATGGGTTGCCATTCAGAAAATACTTTTATGCATGTCTTCAAGCTTTCTCAGTTCACATGTTTGTAAACCTTATTTCCAGAAAGTGACACAGGGTTATGACGATCAGCTATGCACAGCCATACAGCACTTCAGCCACCATTGGCTACATGCAATGCCACAGGGACTGTAGACGCTGAAAGGGCTGAAGTTGCAGGACTTGTGAATGTTTTCAGTCATGGATGAAAATGTCCTGTCTCCTAGCCAGTGACAAGGATGCAGGTGGTCTGTGCATGAATATCAGCCTTTTCTTCATATTTGTTCAATATAATTCAGTGTATCTTACAAGGGTGAAAAATTCCAACTAAGGAATTTTTTAAAATATTTCATTTCCTTTTTTAATTTTTATTTCGATTTTAAAATTTTTATTTATTTATTTTTATTATTATTTGATCTTACTAGTTATAGATGACACTAGAATGTATTTGACAAATTATACATACATGGAGTATAACTTTCAATTTTCCAGTTGTACATGATGTATATTATATTGGTCATGTGTTCATATATGAACATAGGAATGTAATGTCTGATTCATTCTACTGTTTTTTGTATTCCCATTCCCCCTCCCTACCCTCATTATCCTTTGTCAACCCAAAGTACTTTTATTATTTCTTACATGCCTGCCCTTATTATGAGTTAACATGAACATATCAGAGAGAAGATTCACTCTTTGTATTTTGGAGGTTGTCTTATTTCACGCAGCCTGATAGTCTTCAGTTCCAACTGTTTACCAGAAAATACCACAATTTTCTTTCTCTTTATGTCTGAAAATATTCCATTGTTTTTATATACCACATTTTCTTTATGAATTTATCTATTTAAGGGCACCTAGACATTTCCCATTGTTTATATATTGTGAATTAAGCTACGGTAAACATTGATGTGAATGTCTCACTATAGTGTGATCTTTTTGTGTCCTTTTTATATAAACTTAAAAGTGGGAGAGATGAGTCAAATGGTGGTTCCATTGCAAGCTTTCTGAAGAATCTGCATATGGCTTTCTAAGGGTGGTTGCACCCTTTTGCATTTCTACCAGCAATGTATGTGTGTACCTTTGTCAAATTTATTGTTTCTTATATTCTTGATAATAGCCATGGTGACTGGAGTGAGATGGAATCTCAGTGCAGTTTTAATTTAAATTTCTCTAACTGCTAGAGAAGTTGAATATTTTTTCATTATTTTGATTGTTTCAGATCCTAAGATAGGTAACATGTGCCATTCTGTGGCCTAGAAACTTTCATACTTAAAAATGTAACTCACTTCATGGTAGGTTGGTACTCTTCAATTCCAGCACAATCCAAATATAAACTGAAGTAAAAATCAAGCAGCTATGTTTATTTCACTGAGAAGAGATATTATGAACATTATGAAATCTAATATTTTCATATTTATGAAAGTGATAGTATAGAGAATAAAAATATAACATTTTAAAATGAATTTCATTAAAATGAATTATACATAGAATATAAACATTATCAAGTTATTTACATTTATGAAATTTTAATATTAATTATTAATTATTATATCCTCCTTCCTCCTTCTTTTGTTGCTCTGTAAGGAACAGACAATTATAGGTTATCTTGAGATTTTTTGTAGTTTTTATTAATTTTTTTTTTCACCTTCACATGGTACTCTCAACTGCAATGAATGTTAATGTCCTGCTGAGTTTTCCTTCCACAGGACAAGTTTCACTTTCCCTTCAGTTAAAAAAGAACAAGACCAAAATATCTTTCTACTCCATTGCATATCAGAAAGTTTAATTCTCCTCTTCTTCATGAGTGTACCATATCCACCAGCATATGAAGAGTTTTCTTTTGATTATCATCCATAATTTTATCTTTAAATATGAACCCAGAACATTTGAACTCTTTACACCAAGAAACATTAAACTAATTATATAAAATGACCAAAGTTTCCAAAAGAAAATTGCAGATAGAAAATAAGCACATTATGGTGCAACTGCAAACAGGTCCAATCACTCTAAAAATCAGTATAAAGATTCCTTAGAAATCTTGGAATGAAACCATAATTTGACTCAGTTTTTCCACTCCTCAGCATATACCCAAAGGACTTAAAATCAGAATACTACAGTGACTCAGCCACATCAATGGTTATAACAGCTCAATTCACAATACCCAAGCTATGAAACCAACTCAGGTGCCTTTCAACAGATGAATCAAAAGAAAATGTGTATAAATACAAAATTGAATATTACTCAATCATAAAGAGATATGAAATTATGGCATTCTCTAGTAGATTGATGCAACTGGAGACTATCATGCTAAGTGACATAAGCCAGTCCCAAAAAAACAAAGGCCAAATGTTCTCTGTTATATGTGGATAAACCCAAGTGAAAGTAGAGAGAATAATTGAAGATCATTGGATAGACAAAAAGGAATAAAGGGGAGGGAGGTGGGATGAGAAAAGAAAACAAAGTAGATTAAATTACACAAATATTTTCTTTGTTTTTTTAATTTATTCATATATGAATAAATGTCCAGTGTAACTCCGTATTATGTTCAATAACAAAAATAGAATCAAACTTTTAATGTGTTTCACCTCATGTATGTATATATATATATATATATATATGATATATATATATATATATATATATATATCAAGATATATGCTGTCATAGATATCTAAAAACAACAAATAAGAAAAGAAGCACATGAAATTACACTAAATTTCATCAATTATTAGAATGAACATATTCAAGTTGCAATGAAATGAGCTACACCTTTATGGGATGGTTTAATATTCCCAAAAAAAATTTTTGTGGAAAGAAGCATATATTGAAACTGTTTATGCACTATGAATCCAGGTGCCTGATGGTGAAGTTGAAATCAAAATGAATGATGATTTATGTTCTGCTAGAATAAGCTCACCTATTCACTAAATTCAATCTGTGGATTACTGCATAGACATAGGCATACACTGGTTATTCATAGGAAGAATAAACCACTTGTATAAGGATATTAGCCTACCATTATAGTTATTTTCTTCATTAATTTAAACTCAATTGTAGGATACAAGACTAAGAAGATGGAGGATTTTAAATGCCCACAGTTCTTTCAACCAGATTTGATATTATGATAAAGGTAATATAAACTAATTTTATTCTTATGTTCTTTTGCTTTGAAATGTTGAAATTTGAAATTAATTTTGGAAAATATTTCATTCACATGGGCAAGAAAACATTTTTAAAACATCATTCTTACTGCTTCCACTTGGAGAAGAACATCTGAATTCTATTATTCACATGGATAATTTACATGAGTCTATGATTTAGTAGCTTTTTAAAAAGCAAATAAAGAGATGAAATAAAAAAGTCCCTTACATATCAATCAGCAGAGACATCTTGGAGGTTTACATGTTCAACTCAATGATACTGTTTTAAGGAAAATGCATTTACAGAATTCAGGTCTAATTTGCAAGGACAACTTGTGTGACTGATGGGTAGACACTGATTGACGCTAAAATTTATTACATATACATATATAATTATGTAAGAAAAATAAAAGGAGATACAGAAACAAGATGCAGAGTCAGGAAAGATGGCTGCTCATCCAAGTTACCACATTTATTTATACCAATAAGTTACATTAAGTCAATAGTGCCATAAGTGCATTAAACTGTTTTTGGTATCAGCAAGGTTGCTTATTCTGCAGTTACTTTCTACAGTTACAATCTGCAATGTTAAGAGCTTTGTGCAGCACTAAAGAAAGTCCATTGTCTGAATTTACTGTTAGGTGGGCAGATCCAGGAATGATGGGGCTTGGTGAAATATTGTATTTATCTAGCAAGTAACTTCCTTGATTCCCAGGAGCTATGTACCTGAGATCAAAGTCTAGGCTGATAAGAATCTAGCACAGAGCCTCCTTGTGCAAGACATTGCCACAGTAAGTAGACCTTGCACATGTATTAGTTATCATACTAGTTCCTAGAAGAAACTACAGGGCATTCTAAGGGTAGAGAACACAGTACCAGTTTTCCCTCAGGACTTTTCTCACCAGAGGAATGCTTCCCTGTATATTTCCATGGTCAGAATCCATACATAATTTTGCATAATTTATAATTGAAATAAAATGTTGTTATATGTTAAATTAAATGGATATTATGGGTTATCCTCTTGATGGGTTTCATCTTCTCTACCATATCTCTTTACTGATGATAATTTACAATTTTATTATGTTTAGATTTAATATAAATTTTTGTAATTTTTTAGGTTTTGTTTTTTACACTTTCTATGAGTATGTGTAATGGGAAGAAAATATGGTGTGCCTCTAATGTAAATTAGAATCTTATGTTTTATTTTATAAACAGTGAGGATATTAACTATCACATTAAAGTAACAGAAACCTGGAACCTCTACAGATGAGGGTTTTGTTTCAGTTGCTCACTTGGTTATTTCACTGTCAAAGTACTAATTTCATATACTGGACAGTAATAATTGTCCTAGTCCTTAAACTGCAGCCTAGAGTTTTACAAATACACTTTATTTGTTGGGACATCTTTGTATCTAGAAATTTATTTGAGGAACTCAGGACACATGATTCTCTGATTCTGAATAGTAGTTCTCAGATACTAGTTGTGCTAGTACCAGTACATGTTTTCTCTACCACCTGTTCAGAGTGCCAGGGAGCCTGGGTGTTGATCCAGGAATTCAGAGAAGGGAAATGACCATGTTGGCTTAGGCAAAGAGAGGGAATCTGCAAGCATAGACCCATCACAGTGAAGGGCAGAGGCAAGGATCATTGACTTGACTGTTCCAGGCAGAGGGTAATGACTCAGGTTAGGGGTCTACCCTAGAATTCTGAGGCCTGTCCCTACCTGTGCATTGAGAGAAGAGCAGAAGGAGGAAAGGACTCCAGGCCATGGTGGACACAGCCATTTATTAGGCCTCATACGGATAGATCCACTGCCCCTCTCACTTAACCAGTTTTATTGGCCTCCCAGAGTTTGGGAGGCTCATGAAATGTGTCTCTACACCTGTCTCTACCCCATGTGTACCTCCAATGTTTGGGTCCTTTAGCAAGGGAGGGTGGCAGGATAAACTACCTTACTTAATAATTGGGGCTTAAGAGGAAACCACTTCTAGGACCACACCAATATCCATGTGCATGGGACTCTATCCATGTGTACATGTGTGTAGATTCCTAAGGTGACTTCTGCATTGACCAGAACATGTTTAATCTGAACTGTGTCCATCATTATATCTCATCTTATAGCATCTCCTCTGGGGAAATAGTAAAACAAAATTGGTACAAAGATATTGGGTAGAGGGTATTTGTTGCTGTATGGTGAAAAAAATGAGAACAAGGGAAATAGAAAAGAGGTGAAATTCCAAGTGCCCAATATGTATAAAACCTTGCCACAATAAACCTCAAATGGGAGAGGAGCAGGTAGTCTAGAGAACAAGAAGAAAGAAAAGCAACACCTGTGTTCAGATTCACACAGTGAGAAAAGGTGGAAGAGCAGGTCAGAGGACAATTTATTGTACACTTGTCACATTCTGGCCATGGTATGAATAGGTGGAAATTATTTAGTAGTTTCAGGGATAGTCTGCAGGCAATCATTCCCCTCCTATAGGAATAATGCTGAAGATAAGTTAACCTCTAATTAGGGAATTAGGTGAGTCACTCATTTATTTTTTATTCACTTATTCTTTAAGAATTAATGAGATGCTTCATATACATCAGTAAATAGAGATATTAAATGAATTCAAGAAGTGGTACCAGGTGATGGGAGCAGCAGAAGCCAGGCACAAGAGCGATGGAATTGCCCAAAAGGATACTCGAGATCTGAGAACAACCTCCTCATACAGGTCAGGAAAAAAAGAAAGAAAGGAAATCACAGGAAAAAATGTAATAATTTTACCTAGTTCTTCAAGAGTACTAGTGTGGTCTATGTTAATTAGATATCCATTAAAATATGTATTTTGCTTTTATTTTCTGCTTTAAATTTCAAAAATGTATTTCAATTCTAGTTTTTTTTTTCATCAAGTAGTAACAAAATTATTGCATTTTTTTAATCACTGACACTCAATATTTCCCTTGGATGATATTAGAGGACAAAAGGATCAGGAAAGGGCATCACAGGTGAACAGGACACTACAAGGACCAATTCTGAATTCCGCTGCCTGCAGGTAACCTCTCAATGTCCTAGGCTTCCAGTCTCTTTAATCATCATCATCATCTCAGCTGCTATGCACAAACCAAAACCTCCTCCTTGCTTAAGGACACTTTTCCTTTTTAAGATTCTATCCTGCAATCATGTCTTCCTGTGTAGAGATAATCAGGTTTTTATTTTCCTCAAGCACTGAAATGAGATATACTGGGGACTTGTCTATTAATCTTACAACCCACCAAGGTCCCCAGTGCTAAAGTCAGTAGTGTCATTAAGGTGGTGTTGTCACCCTTAGTGATAAGGGAGACATCATAAGCTGGGTAGTAGAAAATGGATGATCTGTATCCACATGTAAGAACCTTGCTGTCTTCCTCTGAGAAGCAATAATGATCACACAATGGCTCCAGGCTTCTCAGTAAAGCCATGTTTCCAGATCTCAAAGGCCAAGATTAGCGTCAGAACACTGGGAGCAAATAAATATCAACCATTATGTGTTTTGTCTTTTCTCCTTGAGGGATTGTGTTTCCCTGCAGCAGCATAATAACTCACACTCGTGTTTCTACGACAGATTTTGCCACCAGGGTTTCAGACAGTAGGCATCGATGATATAACTGACCTCATTCAAGTCCTTAGAAATGGAAGCACAATGATAGATAACTATGAAGTTAGACTGCAAATGACATGATGCATACAGACCAAGTGAACATGGCAGTCATCAGTGTCTCATGATGGCCACTTTCTGTGAACCATCAGTGGCCTAAGTATAAAGACACAGATATAAGATATAATGGACCTCAACCACAGTAAATTCCCTCAAGAGTTCTGTCTCCTGTAGTTCCATCTCAGGAATTGCATTTTAACACCTGACTCCTATAATTATCTGGGGGTAGAATTTCTGTAACTCAATTTTTTTTTCTTTCTGTTTCAGATTATTTGTATATCCACATCCATACTGAGTAAAGACATCATAAGGGTGTGACAGAAAGAGACTTAAAGGAGAAAAAAAACATTGTAAGGGGCCAACTGCATATCATGTGCACTGCTTGGGAATTCTATAAAATTAGTTAGCACAGTTTCCAATGTTATGTTACTTAGAATACTATTCAATTATCAAAATCTTTCTTTGAATTCTCTGCTATTGTTTTTGCTCCACAGATGGAGACCAAAAGCTCAGTACTATAAAATCCAACCCATATGATCAGATTAAAAGGCAATAGAAGATTGAAAGAAGCCAGTTTCTTTAGCTGAGGACAGCTCTTAACTCAGTGGCCTCAACCAATTAACCTTTTGACTCCTGGAAGGGAATATCTGACAATATTTAGGCCTATTTTGTTGTCACAGTCAAGGAAAAAATGTTAATAGAATCGAGTGGTTATAGGGCAGTGATTATGCTGAACATTTTACCAGAGGGCCAAGGGAACTAGGTGGGGCTAAAGATGAGCTGAGGGCTAGCAAAATGTTGCTGCCACCTCTGAATAAAACATGTGTTCTATCCCAACAGAGTCTTACATCTTCTTTCAACTTCCAGGTTTCACAGGTCTGAGTCTCAGTCTCACCTTGACAATTAACAGAGTTGACAGGGTTTTCCAGAGATAAGAGATACATTGATCCCAGCAGACAGGATGAGTCTGTGGACATCCAGTAGCATGTATCACCTGGTGCAAAGATTCTATTAGCATGGACTCTTGTCTACAGTTGTAATAGGGTGGGTGAGTTCCTTGTGAGCATAGTGAAGACTTCTGGTTGCCCTGTAGTGAACATGGACTTGGCTGAGCACAATGTGAACTGAGCAGCTGACCCTGAGGAGCAGAGCCAAGATACCAGCCTTTGGCCTAGGACATAAATATCAGTGGCAGTGCAAATGAGATGGATAAACAGCCTGAGAAGCTGCTCATGAAGCCCCTGGGGCTGTGAGCTAGAAGGTTCTTACAGCATTGAATGCTAAAACTGATGCCACTGTACTAGCGACTGCCAAGAGGAGGGAGTTTCAAGATAAAAAAAGATTTGTAATCCAGAGTACTGTCACTAGAGGAGAATCTCTGTACCTTGAAAATTCATCCCCCATAGTGCTGATGGATTCCAAGGAGAACAAGGAGGAAGATTAACATCTGCAAGCCCAGCCAATTGAAGCCAATGGCTGTTAGTGGCTGCCCTCAGCAGTGCAGCCCAGTGGGAAAAGTTCACTGTATTCCACTGTATTCCAAGCAGAGTTGGTGGATTTGGGAAAATAATTTGGCCAGAGGCCAAGACAGCCTCTGACCGCTTTTTTGTTATAAATGTGAGATTTAGGGGTGCCAGGAGACAAAAGGGGCAAGACACCCCATGTAGTACATGTTAGCACTTCTGTACAAAATTGCACCCTAGATGTCCTAAGATTTGACAGGGGCCAAAAGGGAGCTCAGGTGTGCTAGATACATGCAAGAGCCAAGAAAGCCCAAGTGTATTAGGAGCAGGCAGAGGTGAGACTTTTGGAGGTGCTACGGCTTATTATTTATGTAAGTGAACTAGAAACAAGCTCAGACCTTGGAGGTAAAATACCTATACTTTCCAGTTTTAAGTACACTGATGACTCCAGCCATGTACAATTTCCTTTGTGGATGGCAGTGTCTTTGGAGCCAGAGATAGTGTATTTGTTTTGATATATGTACAAGTCAACATAGCCAGTGAAATGAGCTGAAGCATCCCACATATTGAATGTTCTGTAATGAATGTTGTTCTATGTACTAGAGGCAAGATATGTGGTGAGAACTCTGGGAGATAAGCCACCACAAATAGGTGACTAAAGGCATATTACTGGCCATGCCTCTCTGACTAGCTCAGGGAATGAAGAAGAAAATTCCTTGAATAGGGTTCATTGTTTAATATGGGTACCTTCAACCTACATGATGACTTGATTGCATCACTGCTTACATTATAGAGGTGAGAAAACTGTAAAGAATGCATCTAAATAATGGGGTTTGCATTTTAAGTGGGATTCTCTAGTAGGGACCTGCCAGACACAAATGTTTTGTGCTCAGTAATATCCACAATACCTACCCCTTGGAGCCACAGATGGTCAAATACTGCATGGATGTGTCTTTTTGACAACATGTCCATTTGACATAATGTCAGGTTGACTGACTGAATTGGCCCTTTACTGAGGGAAGATAGAGCCATTTTGCCTTGACAGCAGTAGATACAGCTACACTTTTTTGTCAGTGGTCAAGTGAATCAATGTATGACAATTTGTGCCCTAACCGTTTTGAAAGCCTTGTATGGCCAAACCATTACAATAGAATGTGATCAAGGTACTCATTTTATAGGTCTAGATGTGTAGAAATGGGCACAGATACTTGCAGGCATGATAGAAAGATATAATGGCCAGCTTAAGCAAAGACTGAAGTATGTAGTCAATCCACCTTCAATGAATGGGTGTTTATAGAAATTCTGGAGAGCTGAGAGCTCCCAATGAGTATCCCCAATGAAGGAAACAGGCTTTTTTCTTCCTGTGCAGGCTTGTCCACATGGCACAATGTCATCAATACAGATCCTGGTGAATACAAGAGATATTGTACTTCAGCCTGCTTTGGGGAGGCAAGGAGATGTGGTTTTTGAATGTTCCCACTGGATTGAAAGGGGGGGAAATTGTGGTTTGGACATGGCCCTGGACAATAAAGCCCACCCAATTTTTGTTGGACATCAATGTTAGCCCAATGGGGAAAAGATTTAGAGTGTGATCTTGTGACACCATGGGTGACTATCAATAACTCTTCTGAGTACAAGTGGCTTGACTGCATATTGCAGAACAAACTCAGATTTTAAAGGGCATTTTTGTTATTTGCCATTGGTTGAGAATACGTTTCCTAATGCTGGTGAACACTGAGCCTGCTGAAGTTCAAGACCAAGCTGTACAAACAAGGTGACACTGCGCAGGGAAGCCACCTCACACAGCCACTGTGCTTTCCTGGGATTCAAACCTGGAATACATGCATTGTCCTGGATGGATGTGAATTACCTGCACTAAAGCCTATAATTGCATAGCCCTTTTGTCTGTAGGTCTGTTTTTTGGAAATACATTGTGAATTGGCACACAACAAACCCAGAATAGCAAACACATCTGCATGCTGAGTATGCATTATAGTGCCTGTGATTTCTACTACCAGACTACCCTGCTGAATCTAGATTATGTCCCTGAGAAAATGGACATGACTGGGAAAGAAATTTATTGCTACCTCAATATGAAATAAAACTTGTAATGTTTTCAGAAACCCTAGCTAACAGGACTTGTTTTTTTTTATATGTTGTTGCAGCTCTATTGTTGTTGCAGCCTATGGATATATGGCTCTACCATCCTCGCTAAGGGATCATTAAGGAATACTTTGGAGAGATGGCTTTTATGGTGAGGAATCCTACAGGGGTGAATTCTAAAGCAGTCTCAAAATGGCTATGGTTAGGCTCTCTTCTGAGGCTTCCAGAAGGCTAAGTTTTCCACATTGTCATCTAGGTCATGAACACCATGATTCAGTTTATGTTCTCAAGGTTATAGCATTTGCTTGTGAGCATGTACCCACTCATGTGAACTGCTGACAGTGTGCATTCTTTGTCCAGTCTGCATATAAAAAAAGCCCAATGGAAAAGGCTCAAGGGTAAAAACAAATGGCTGGGGTCTGAAGCTGGAGCTGGAATTAACTAAAGATTGCTGCCAACTCTGAATAAAGCATGTTTATTATTCCAATTGCATATTGCATTACTTCCACGTGCCAAGATTCTAAATCTCTTTCCCCAGGTCTGAGGCTCAGCCTCAGCACAACACTTTATCGAAAATTTCAGTGACTACTGCTTGGAGTTTTCTATTGTGTCCTCCAAGGGGAGGGATAAAAGTGCATTATTCAAAGAGGATGTGGGCAGCATATTCCTGTGGTAATCCTACTTCCTTCTTAAGGTTCAATCACTAGGTGAAGGCTCAATTGCTCATGATTAAAAAAAAATTGGGAGCATCCCTGTTTTCTTTAGAATTTTCATATATATATATATATATATATATATATATATATATATATATATATATATATATATATATATATGAATGACAGTGATCAGAGTCTAGCCTACAGACCTCTGAGAATCACAGCTTGTACTCTTTGGGAATGCTGCAAGTGAGAACTGGGTCCTAAACCATGAGAACCCTCCTTGAGAAGTGCAGAGATTTCATAAATTCTACTTTGAGTCAATAATAAATGAGGACACAATCTTTTCAATTGTTTAGAATGTTTTTTTTCTCATTCCGTTTCACAGTTATTGCCTTCTCAAATAATTTTCCTAATGTTAGTTAAAAATTTTAAGCATTTATTCTACAATTTTCAAAAATTTGTGGGGGGTTCCCGGGACATATTACAGTGTCATGCAGAATCTCTGAACAGAAAATGAACTATGCATATACAGGCCAGAGTTTTTAATCTGTGGCTTGGAATTTTTTACAGTACTCAGTTTGGGTGAACAGAAGAAGGAAAGAAAGTGATTGCATTACTGAGTAAAAATTGTCTTAGCATAGTACTTCATATTGATTTTGATATTTTTAGTGGGAGTTAACTCTATTCTTTATAGATCTTAGTTTTAGTGTCTTATTTTGCTGACAGAACTGGGATATTGGAGTTTTCTATGGTCTCACTTGAGAGTATCTAGAATGCACACTTAATAAAGTGCATACCTAGATTCATGGTCTGTTCATTATCATTGGATAAGATGGTTGGTGTCTAGCAGAACCCAATATCACTCTAGAATTTACATTTCAGTGGAGTCTACTTCCCTGTTGCTCCAGAACCCTAGGGAGCTATGCTGTGATTATCCTACTACAGTTTTCCAAATGCTGCAAATGATGTTTATCATTGCTTTTCCTGGTCAGTCACTCCTACTAGACCAGTATTTGACAATTAATGATTGTTAGGAATGCTTCTGCCATACAGAGCATGCAGAGTATTTGCTCTGGAGCTGTAAAACCTGTTTTGTTTTGTTTTGTTTTGGTCACCTTGAGAAAGGGTAAAAACAGTTCTTCCAACTAAGGAAATGTACTTCCAGGACCAAAATGGACCTATCACAGTGCACTGATTTCTTTTGGGAAATAAAAATTGTGAGATGAAATAAGTTTTCTTTTACATTGAAAGGGATTTCCATATATGCTATTAACTAAGGGCTCCCTCGTGGATTTGTGAGGTCACTGATATTATGGGCCTCTAACACTTCATAGGAAACCCTATCTTCCATCATCTGGATTTGTGTGTATTACTAATAACTCTGAAATATCTTCAATTCTGCTATTTTTTTTCCTTCAAGCAGTTAAATTTCAACAACATAATGTATTCATGTGATGTTCTGTGGAATGTGTAGATGCTCCAGGTTTTTCCAGATTTCACAAAATTAGAGATTTAACATAATCTTCTCACAACTTTTTTTAATGTACAGCAAGTTTGAATATATTAGTATTTACAATATAGATACTGTTTTCTACTGAAATTTTTGTGCTTCCTCAAAACTGAGCTTGAAAAAGCAGAAAAGTATGATTAAGAAACCTTACTTATGGATTTAAAGATGCAGTTTATGAGTTCATGAGAGATGAATAAATACTAGCTGAAAGATTATTGCATTAATAAAAACTGTTGTTTATTAAAATATGTAAGCTTGAACTGAGACACAATTTAAAAAACCCCCAAAATTTCTCAAAATAGATTAGAATACAAGAAATGTTTTATGAAACTACTGAGATACAAACTTGTGCTATGGCGAATATTAAAAACTCAACCTTCCATTTAAATTGTACTCGTATTAGTTCTACACACAGTGAACAATACAACCATAATAATCAACCTCAAGCTAACAACAAAGTTGCAAGATCCATAAAATGTTTCTTTAGTGGTCAAAATACTATTGTACCTTTAAAACCTTTAGAAAGGGAAAAAGCCTTTTAATAGTATAAAAGTTTTTACTGGTTTTTCTACCATAATGCTCTTCTACAAATCAAAATTTAAAAAGCAATTATATATGTGACAGTGATCAGAGTCTACTGTACAGACATTTCTTTTAATATTTAGCTGACAAATTTTAGTATAACAGATTATGACAATATTTGTAACACAGTAATGATTTAAAGCAGAACTAAAAATAGAAAGACATATACTCCATGTCCATATACTCTTCAGCAATATCTGGGTTTAGATGAATCTGTAAGAAATAGGATGAGAGGTGGGAGGGAAATGGAGAGAGAAGGGAAATTGCATGGAAATGGAAAGAGACCCTCAGGGTTTTACAAAATTACATACAAGAGGAATTGAGGGGAAAGGGAAAAAACAAGGGGGAGAAATGAATTACAGTAGATGGGGTAGAGAGAGAAGAGGGGAGGGGAGGGGAGGGGAGGGGAGGGCGGGTAGTAGAGGATAGGAAAGGCAGAAGAATACAACAGACACTAGGATGGCAATAGGTAAATCAATGCATGTGTAACCGATGTGATTCTGCAATCTGTATATGGGGTAAAAATGGGAGTTCATAACCCACTTGAATCAAAGTGTGAAATATGATATATCAAGAACTATGTAAAGTTTTGAACAACCAACAATAAAAATTAAAAAAAAATAGGTAATCTGTAAAATATCTTCTCATAAATCAGCATAAAACATGGATATTGGCAAATGTTGGATTCTCCTTTTTTTAATACCCACTATGTATTCAAATGTGAAATTTTTACATGTATGTCAATAAATTATTAACATTTAATAGTGTGTATGAACACACAGTCTACTAATTAAATTGAGGAAATTAAAAATATACTTTCAAGTTAAAATGAATTTTACAAAAAAACACATTCAAAAATCTGAAAATTGTACAAAACAGGTATTGTAACATAAATAATACAGCTGTCAGCTGAACTTCCATAGAAATATGTCTAAAATATGGATCAGTGGTTCCACACTTGTGATACTTGGTTGGGAAAACATTACCCAGTTAGGGCCACCTAGTCTGACTCCTATACATGGAGAAGAGTTTCTGAATGTAAAATCTAACAGTCTGGCACAGCCTTTGTTAAGTCACCACCTTTATCACATTTAGGGTTAATGTACTACATCTCAATCTATTTAACACATTCTGAAACACCAATATTTAAATCAATGGTTTTACACATTAGTCCACTTATTTCACGTTCTGTCCAAGGAATAGCTTCCTATACTTGTTATGTCTTAAATAGCAATTATGGAATCCAATCTGGGTTAACTAGGTAAGAAAGATTTTCTACTCTATTGCTCTTCTTTTTAATTTCTCTAATTAATTGTTTAAATGTGAACTTATTAAAACAGCAAAAAGATTACTGAATAAATGCTATACATTTTCTGATAAACAAAATGTTCATACACAATATTTTCCTTGACTTAAATTGAGAAGTTGCTTTTACTTTTCTATAGTCATTGCAAACTTGTCAATAACTATATTAATCTTTCTTCTTATGACTGCAAATATTCTAAACCCTGTTAATAATATTTACACTAAATACACTTAAAGTAGACAATAAAATTTCAAGTAAAATAAACTGTATCCACATCTATTAGACCAAACAGGTCTCAAAATCTAGAATTTACTTTGTAAATTACACATATGTGTTGTACATTCTAAAATAATAAATGCTTACAATATTAACTTGTAAGCCTTTCCACATAAAATGACATACAGGAATGTGAATGGATAAATATTTCTGATAGAATTGCAACTCTCCCTTGATTTTGCTCATTTGTTACTCTTGTTTTTTTTTTTTTCCCCCAGTTTCCACAGACTTTTGTAAAAGTTCTTGTGCTTTGGCTATGAAATCTGTTTGAGCTGAATGAGGCAACATGGGTTACTAAAGCTTATTTCTATGATGAAGCATTATCCTTAAATCTGATGCCATTTGCAGAGAACAGTAGGAGAATCACAGCTATCTCCAATCTTCAGGTTCTGTTTTGATGATTTTAATATCCAAAGTAAAAGCTGAGTGAGGGTAGTCTTTTAAAATCCCAAGGCTCTCTGAGGAGTGGGACTTTGTCTCACTTGAATAATGTCTACTCAGCTTCCCATAAACAAAATGATGGGGCTGTCTGTTCTGCAAATTATTCTGGAGAGTAATTTTACCTACTCACTAAATGCTGTACTTATCTCTAATATATGCAAAAATTATATATATATATATATATATATATATATATATATATATATATATATATATATATATATAAATTCTAACTTGTTAACATGCAGGGCATGGCAGAAGACATGGTTTCAGCATCTGACATTTGACTTTTTCTTTTTCCATATTTCTGTTACTCCGTGGCCTGATTAACAGAGGCAATGAAGTATGTTAAATATTCTTCCAAGTGACAATAATGATAAAATATGTACATGATTCTAACGCCTCCAAATAAATAGTATGAACTGAATCTCAATTGAGTCAGGAAGGCATCTATTCTGGTTGTACATTTTAAACATTTTTATAATCATATTATTCAATTCCATCCCATTGATTGAATTTATTTGATCTGAAATAAGACAGACATTGGAGCTTTTAAAATATTTCCAATTTGTGAGAATCCTTTATCAGGAAACAATGTATATTCAGGATTTTACAACATTGTAAATCAAAATGAGTTAATTTTCCCTGGTTAAAATTTATTAGGATCTATCTTTTGACTTATCCACTTCACATATCATTACAATTGTGGGGTATATTAAAACTACTGACAATCTGTGTATCAGCAAAAATTCAGTGGTGCTTCCTCAAAAGATATAGCCTAGAAAATAATACTTTAAAAGAAGAATGCATTTACATTTCACTTTTGGCCAGATGGATTTTTCATTGAAATTTAGAAAGGAGGTGAAAAATGTGCTTTGGAAATATTCACGTAGAAACAAGGGATAACAGGAACTTACCTCAATATTGTAAAAGCTATCTATGCTAAGCCTCAGGCCAGCATCATTCTAAACAGAGAAAAACTGAAGGCATTTTCTCTAAAATCTGGAACAAGATGAGGATGCCCTCTCTCACCACTTCTATTCAACATAGTCCTTGAAGCACTGGCCAGAGCAATTAGACAGATGAAATAAATTAAAGGAATAACTATAGAAAAAGAAGAACATAAACTAGCACTATTTGCTGATGATATGATTCTATACCTAGAAGACCCAAAAAACTCTACCAACAAACTTCTAGAACTAGTAAATGAATTCAGAAAAGTGGCAGGATATAAGATCAACACCCATAAATTAAAGGCATTCCTGTATATCAGTGACAAATCCTCTGAAAAGGAAATGAGGAAAACTACCCCATTCACAATATCCTCAAAAATAAATAAATAAATAAAATACTTGAGAATCAACTTACAAAGGAGGTGAAAGATCTATACAATGAAAACTATAGAATCCTAAAGAGAGAAATAGAAGAAGACCATAGAAGATGGAAAGATCTACCTTGCTCATGGATAGGCAGAATTAATATTATTAAAATGGCCATATTACCAAAAGCACTACACAGATTCAATGCAATTCTGATTAAAATCCCAATGGCAATCCTCACAGAAATAGAAAAAGCAATTATGAAATTCATCTGGAAAAATAAGAGACCCAGAATAGCTAAAGCAATTCTAAGCAGGAAGAGTGAAACAGGGAGTATCACTATACCAGATGTTAAACTATACTAGAGAGTAATATTGACAAACACAGCATAGTACTGGTGCCAAAACAGGCTGGTAGACCAATGGTACAGAAGAAAGGACACAGAGACTAACCCACAAAACTACAACTACCTTATATTAGACAAAGGTGCTAAAAGCATGCACTGGATAAAAGATAGCATATTCAATAAATGGTGCTGGGAAAACTCGCAATCCATATGCAACAAAATGAAAGTGAATCCCTATCTCTCCCCTTGCACAAATGTTAACTCAAAATAGATCAAGGATCCAGGAATTAAACAAGAGACTCTGAGTCTAATAGAAGAAAAATAGGCCCTAATCTCCATCACGTGGGGCTAGGCCCCAATTTCCTTAATAAGACACATATAGCACAAGAATTAATACCAAGTGTCAACAAATGGGATGAATTCAAACTAAAACATTTTTTTTCTCAGCAAGAGAAATAATATGTGAGGTGAATAGGGAGCCTACATCTTGGGAACAAATTTTTACCCCTCACACATCAGAAAGAGCTCTAATCTCTAGGGTATACAAAGAACTCAAAAAAACTAAACACCAAAAAAACCAAATAACCCAATCAACAAATGGGCCAAGGACCTGAACAGACACTTCTCAGAAGAGGATATACAATCAATCAACAAATATATGATAAAATGATAAAATGCTCACCATCTCTAGCAAGCAGAGAAATGCAAATTAAAGCTACTCTAAGATACCATCTCACTCCAGTAAGAGTGGCAACCATGATGAAGGCAAACAACAACAAGTGCTGGCAAGGATGCGGGAAAAAGGTATACTCATACACTGTTGATGGAACTGCAAATTGGTGCAGCCAATTTGGAAAGCAGTATGGACATTCCTTGGAAAGCTGGGAATGGAATCACCATTTGATCCAGCTCTTCCTCTTCTCAGAATATATCCAAAGGACCTAAAAACAGCACACTACAGGGACACAGCCACATCAAATCTTTATAGCAGCACAATTCACAATAGCTAGACTGTGGAGCCAAACTAGATGCCCATCCATAGATGAATGGATAAAACACATGTGGCATATATACACAATAGAATATTACTCAGAATTAAAAAAATAAGATGATGGCATTTGCAGGAAAATGGATGGCATTAGAGCAGATTATGCTAAGTGAAGTTAGCCAACCCCATAAGAACAAAGGCCAAATGTCTTCTCTGATATAAGGGGAGTGACGAAAATGGGGTAGGGAGGAAGAGTATGGGAAGAACATTACCTCTACATAGGGAAAAGGGGTGGGAGGAAAAGAGAGGGAGAAGGGGAAATGCATGGATTGTGGAAGGAGACACTTATCATTATACAAAATACATGTATGAAGATGTGTGGAAAAAAAATGAATAGCGCTATCTTAGATTAGGTAGAGAGAAGTGATGGGAGGGAGGGGAGGGATTGGGCTGATAGGAAGGATAGTAGAATGAAACAGACATTATTATTGCAGTGTGTATATATTTGACTGCATGACCAATGAGATTCTTCAACCTGTACACTCAATAAAAGGAGAAATTGTATTCTATCTGATTCAAATGTATGATATGTCAAGGTCATTGTACTGTAATTTGTAACTAATTAAAACAAATTAAAAAAAAGATAAAATGAAGTCATGTTTAAAATGTCCTGAGCTTCTCTCGGAGCTGAACCTGGTCATTTGGACAAGTGTCAGTTGAGGAGGGAAAGCCCAGGAAGTGATTGGTGCATTGGATGTGAGAGGAGAGGAAAGGCCAAGAGAGTTTCTACCTGCTCAGGGTGGCCTCTCTGGCTGGAATAGGTCTATTTGAAAACACAAGAACCTCCTCACATTCAATCTCAGAGTATTCAAGACAGCTTCAGTGCCTTTTTTCTCAGTTTGTCATGGTTATTGATGTGTATATTGACTACCATCTTCACTCTCATGTGGTCAGTCCTACCTCCATGTTGCTCTGACAAATCTCAGGTGCTGAGCACCTGACATAAATTCCCCCATGACTTCAGACAAAGCCAAAAGTTGTAAGAGCTTTTATTGTCACTGTGCTTGTTCACTTTCACTCTCTCCACACACCTAATTTATTTATTTTTTACCTTGTGTTCTCTCTATCAATTTTCTAAAATTTTCATATCTTTAGTTCATAAATTAAGGAATTTATCATCCAAGGGTGGGCATTAAAATAAATTTGGATAAGTAAGTTAAGTTAAATAGAGCTTTAGCCATATTTTTCCAGTGTGGAAAGGAGGCTATTTTTTACTTCCCCAGGTAACAACACTGTATTTATATATCACATTCATCATTTCCATGGAACAATACATTTTGTACAATCCCAGTCTGGCTCCTTACTTCTCAAGAAGTTCATGACAGAAATCCATTTTCCTATAGCTCTGCTCTTGAGAAACCAAAAAGAAACATTCAGCAGTGTTGAGAGTTCAGGGCAACAAGACACTTAAGAACCTTGTGACAATTGTTGTAACAAGGGAGATAAAACAGTTTTTGACCCCTTCTTCATTCATCTGGGTTTTGGGACTTTTCCCATATGGTTCAACAATCTTACAATTTACACCACAGATATACTCATCATCTTGCTCAGAGTAGTTGTTGGAGAAGACTAAGTAGCATTCAAGTTGGAGTCTTGAAAGCAATCAGAGATGCTGTCTTCCTTGTTCTTGCTTTGGTGACTGTGGAGATGCATCACATACAGAGGCACATTCCCTGGCTGCTGGTGATACCCTAAAATGTAGAAGGTGTTCTGCTTAATGCTCAGGCAGATTTGAGTTTGGCTGAGTCTTCCAGGAGTCAGATATGAAGGGCAACCATGTCAGCACTGGCTGGGAGTGTAACTTGAACACACAAAATCATTTTATCCTGGAATACAAAGAGAATGAGAGAACATTAATGGTGGGTAAGGATAATGTGAGCCAGCAGGGCTCACCATTGGAAGCTCTTCTAGGGGGATGGGGAAGTTATTCTTTGGAGCCAGGGTGACTCCCAACATTTCCCCCTCTTTGCTATTAAATGAGAGTGGGCATTGACTCATTCTGGCTGATTCCTGCTGAGATGGGGCAGCATGGGAGAATAGGAGGGAAGTACAGAGCCTGCACAAGAGGGTAGAGAGGACTGGTATAACTTCAGGAACCAGATCAAAGAAGGTTCCTTGCCACCAGAGATCCGTGATGATGTTAGTCCATTCAGCATAGGTCTCACCTGGATGTATTATCAGTAGCCAGTAGTTGGTAATTCCTGAGGAGAAGCTGGTTAAAAGCTTAATTAGAAATTTTTACCACCTGAGTCTGAATGAACTTTATGATAAAGGGAAGTAAGAGGCACAGGGAGTTTTTATAGCCCAAATCTAATTAATGGGGTCTCTGGGTCTGCAAGCTGCCTTTTGGCACAAGGGGGGTTAAGTGTTCAGCCTTGAGCTGGGGCTTGAGCATTTGGGCTTGAAGCAAACAGGTGATAAAGAACCAGACAGAGAGTTTGAGAAGCCAGGTCATCCTGCAGCTAACTTTGTTTGGCATGCCCTGCAGACCAGCCTGTCCTGCACCTAACACCCTCAGTTTCACTCTTCAAGGCTGCTCTTCAAACTTTCTCCTACCTGGCTGTACCAGCTGGCTTCTCTATTTACCTTTCTCAAAATAGCTTCTCCCATGCTCTGAATGAAGGTGGCCAAGGGAGGACAGTGGCCCATTGTTACCAAATTTCCCTTTGAGAGCAGTCAGATCTCTCCAGGTTTTATGTGAAACACCTCAACCTTAAATACTGACACTTGAAATTCTTACAAAACTGGGAGGGTAAACAAAACACACATGTTCCTCCTTAGGCCCAGAAATCAACTGATAAAGTGCTCTCTTATGATACAGGTAGTTCACACTTATTCAGGGGTCACCATGCTCTGGACACCTCAGTGGTTTGTCAGAAGGACAACACACAACTGTCCCTGTACTGGCCAGATCCAAGCAAGTAGGGGGTCTGTAAGGAGGAGTAGGGGGTCTGGCTGGATGGTGCCCTTAGGGTCACTTGCTTTGAATCTCCAGACATAGGGTGAAGAGACAACCAAAGAGGGGCCAGAAATGAGGGGGAGCATTAGGTATTGAGCTAAGAATGAAGACATGGGAGTGGCAGATCTTGAGGGGATCTTGAGGGGAGGGATAACAAGAGTACTTAATGACATATGATGATCATTGGCTCTTCTGATGAAGGTGTGGGAGCACCGGGCTTAAGCCTGGAAATGTGAATCTAAGGGGTAAGTTGGTTATTAGACAGCTTGTTTGGCCACCGAGGGAGTGCACATAATCACCTCAGCAGGACCCTCCCATTTTGGTTTTAGAGGGGGCTTTTCCCCTGGTGGGAAATAGTAAACAAGTTGACCACATGTTAAGAAGGTAGGGTTTTAAAAGAGACTGGGGTCAGGAAGGAGCCAGTCCTGCTAGCATCAGAGTTCAGAGCATAGATGGAAGAGCAGGGGCAGGGAATAGGTTTTGAAGATGGGAAGGGGTTCTGTAGGCAATCCGGGAGGAATGAGGGGATGGCCTTACATGACTTCAAAAGGTGAGAGATTAGAAGGCTTCTTTGGCAAGGCCCTAATGTACAATAAAGCCAAGGGGAGCACTTTTACCCAGTCCAGGCTTAATTCCATTGTGAGCTTGGTGAGGGTCTCTTTAAGGGACCAATTGGTCCTTTCAGCCCTTCTGGAAGCCTGGGGATGGTAAGGGCAATGGAAATGCCAAGGGAGTGATAGCATGGGAGTCAGTCCCTGAATTATCTGTGAGATGAGTTCCTGGCCATTGTCTGATTGGATAGAAGTGGGCATCCCAAAACGGGGGACTATGTGAGTAAGCAACAGATCAACTACTGTAGATGTCCACTTGTTAGAAGTGGCAAAGGCTTCAACCCCTCAGGAAAAAATATCTACCAATACAAGAAGATATTTTATGTTTTTTACTCGGGGTATGTTGGTGAAATCAATCTGCAGGTCTTCAGCCAGGGAATGACTGCAGGCCTGGTGAGAAGGGAAGGTTTAGGCTTTAATGGAGTGTTGGTATTGGTTATCTGGCAGATCTGACAAGCGGAAGTGATCTGTTGTAGAAAGGTCTTATTGAGTGGGGAAAGGATGAAAAAGGAGTGAAGGAAAGTAGTGAAACTCTGTGGACTACAATGGAATGTTGGGGATCTTTGGGCGGATCCCTGGTGGTAAAGCTCTGTAGGGCCGCTGATCCAGCCGCTTGATCAGCCTTGGAATTCCCAGTAGTAGTAAGGGAGGACTCAGTTTGATGGGCTTTGCAATGGATTATTCCCAGTTGGGAAGGCAGCCTGGTGGAGGCTCCTAGTAGGCCAAAATAGTGTGGAATTAATGATTGCCATCCCTCTGATGGTCAATAACCCCCTTTCTTTCCAAATGGCTGCATGGGAGATCAGGATATGGAAGATGTATTTGGAATCTGTGTATAGGGAGAGGGTCTTTCCCTCCACTAGCTCACATGCCCTTGTGGCAGCTATCAGCTTGTTGGTTGGTGGTATTGGGTGGGAGAGGTTTTGCCTCTATGATGAATGAAAAGGAAATGACAGCATACCCCGCCAATTTATCCCCTTTGTATATAAAGGAGCTACCATCTGAGAACCAGATGAGGTCTGAAGAGGGCAGGGGTCCCTCAGAAATGGTGGTAGGGAAGATTAAATTATCTCTAATACCTCCATGCATTTGTAGATGGGATCTTGTGAGGGAGAAGATGGGAGGAGGGAGGCAGGAAGTAACTGTAGCCCCTTGTAAATGAGGAAATCCTGTAGATGGTGAGGAGTTGAGATGGTTAGCAGGGAGCCAAAGGTAAGCTTGTGTGCTTCTTTCTGGAGCTCATGGGCTGCTGCTAGGGCTCTGAGGCATGGGGCTCATCCCCTGATGGTGGAGTTGAGCTGTTTGGATAGGTAGATTGGATTAAATGTGGGGCCATATTCCTGACCCAGAACACCCAGACTTTGTCCCTGTTTTTCATGTACATAGAGGTTGAAGGGTCGGGAAAGGTCCAGGAGATGCAGGGTGGGTGCCCAGAGGAGGGCCTTTTAAGGATTGTAAAGGGCTTCCCTACCACTGAGGGTAGGGTTTCATCTTGGGGGACCTTGGCCAGATTATACAGCAGCCTGGTGAGGAGGGAGAAATTAGGAATCCAGGCCCTGAAGTACCCAGCCAAACTCAAGAAGGAGAGCATGTCATCTTTAGAAAGGTTTAAGAAACAAGAGAGGTGAGTGTCATCTTCCAAAGACAGACAGCAAATGTTTCCCTGGATTTTATGTTATAAAATCCTTGCTATTAAAAGAGGAGGTGACAGTGAAAAAATAGTATAAAAGAAAGAAAGAAAGAATGAAGAATGAAGTAGGGAAGTGACAAATAATGACTAGATGTGACAGTAATTGGGAGATGACACAAGAGCCAGAGGGAAATTTAGGTCAGTATGAAGTTTGTTCTGTGCTTGATGTCTCTTCTGCTTGTACTTTTCAAAGGAAATCTAATCTCTCCCAGACATTTGCCTGTACTTTTTGTTTTCTCCCAAAATAACTTAGTGGATTTTTCGTTAGTCAAATATCTGGTTTAGGGGTTGAGGCTATACATTGATGGTAGAGTGCTTCCTTACATTTGTAAGGTACTGGGTTTCATCCTCAGCACTACACAAATTAAATAAATATATTGTGTCCATCTATAACCAAAAGAATATATTATAAAAAATGTGTTTTATTGTGCAAGCGATTATTCTTGGGTTTATGTTTGCTAAAATATTACCTTCTTTTTTATACCATTCTTATAAATTGGCTGACAGGAAAACATAGGTATTTATTTTAGGGAAAAGGGACTTTCAAATATGCAGAAATTTAGTTTCCTCTCTCAAACCACTGACTCACAATCCAAATTTTAAAAGATTAACAGGGGAGCCAGACATGTAGCACATGTCTGTTGTCCCAGTCGACTGGGAGACTGAGGCCGGAGGATCAAACGTTCAAAGCCACACTCAGCAACTTAGGACCTAAGTAACTCAGCAAGATCCTGTCTCTAAATAAAATATAAAAAAGTGCTGGGGATGTGTTTCTGGTTAAGACGGCCAGGGAACCTTAGTACCAAAAGTAGTAGTAAAAGAAGAAGAAGAAGAAGAAGAAGAAGAAGAAGGAGGAGGAGGAGGAGGAGGAGGAGGAGGAGGAGGAGGAGGAGGAGGAGGAGGAAGAGGAGGAGGAGGAGAAAAAGAAGAAGAAACACAGAAAGTCCCTGTGCAACTATGCCAATTAAACTCTGAGAAACACTGGTCTAAGAAGTACAGAGACAAATGTGTGTTTGGTTATAAATTGTTCTTCATGCTTCAATGTCTTCTACTTCTTTGAAATGTATCTCCCAGAATCACCTGGTTTACTCTTCTGTTCATTATGCACCAACTTTAATGTACTCAGGGGTTCTCATTGAAAGTGGCAGTCATGTAGCTCAGAGTTTAAGAAATCTACAAAAATATCAAGCAGCATTTTATTAATAAGATTATGATCTCATTGAGTTCATACATTTGCATAGTGGTATCAGTGAAAATTTGGGATTATATAAAATTCTATTTTTTATATTAGTGCTTCTAATCTTAATATTAAAGAGGCAACATTATGCTTATGCATATTTTAATAAAAAATTTCTGATTTATCCTTAAGTCAAAATCACGGTCACCAACATTAGAAGTCAAAGAGGAAATATGATCTTACTTAAATTATAAGTCAAGATAAAAAATGCATGCAAGTTTAATAATAATGTGATATTGAGTTTAAGGTCTATTCATTTGATAAAATGACAATGACAATGTACCATAAACTTGGTGTACATGTAATGTATTGTCCTATTACTTCTTGTAACTAGTCATCAAAAAGCCATAAAGGAAATCTAGTTCCCTGTGACAATTCTAAGGTAACCCCTTCTTTCCCCTTCCTGGCACCTGGTTGGTTGTAGACATATTAGGGGTGTCCCTTGACCCTTTAATGTGTGCCTCTATCTTTACATATCATTCTACCTGGGTTTCTATTTCTTCTCATGACCATCCTCTTCTGGGGGATGTACTTATATTGGATCAGTAGATCACCCTACTCCAGTATAGTCTCATTCTACCTAATGACATCAACGATAACTCTGTTTTTAAATTAGGTCACAATCTGTGGTCCTTGGGATCATCACTTTAATATTTCCTCTTGGGGAAAAGTATTTTTACAAATAACATTAGAGAAGATGAAATTTTGCCCCAAATGTTTTATATTTTTTTAATATTCTTACAGTGATATACAATGTATGTGTACTAAAATTAAATGTAATAAAAACGACCTTAGTAACACAGAGAAGATAATTTGCTTGTCTTTGTCTTAGATGGTAAAAAGAATATCACTGGAGATGCTTCTTTCTGGCAAAAATAATGGACATTCATCAGATGGGATCCAAGTGTTTCTTTTCAGAAAACAAATAATTGCATTTTGATTTTCATGGCTCAGCTACACCCAAATAAGTCATTAATATCCTTCTATTTTGGATTCAATCAGGAAGAGAAATATTCAGATCCTTCTATCATATTTCTCTCCATGGATAATTAACATTAAGCTGCCTGAGAGCTCAGAATCTCATGGACCCCATCTTATATGATCAAATTGGTTCCCAGGCTCAGTTATATGCATGTTTTTGTCATGTTTCCCCATCTGGATTTCACTCTGCTGAGACCACAGGACACTGGCAGATCTCAACCTTGTCCTCACATTGGGCTCCACAATGGGTTTAAGGAGGGACCTAAAAGCCTCACAGTAACAAGGAGTGACCATTGTTTGCATCATAAATCAGTTTCCTAGGGACTTAGCCAGGCCTCTTCAGGAAACTGTAAGAAAAGCAACCACTAGTGACTGCTACAAAGCAGCAGCCTCTGGAGTTACTATCAGCAGAGTCTAGAACAGGACAATAAAATGAAAACAAAAGTGCTCAGAATGAGGATAACAGGAGGATCATTCCAAAGCAGTACTCTGAAACTATGTGTACCTGGGAAGAGTGGGAGCAAAGAACGAAGGAGGAAGGCAGGCATTCAGTTCATTGTGGGAACATTTTAAAGATCCCAATGTTCTACAGCAGGACTTTACTGTTCTTTATTTCCCTCTCAGTATTATGAGTAAGAGCCTGAGGTAGGGTGGTGCATGAGGCATATATGAGCCCCTTTCCAATACCAAAGCACCACAAGTTACTGGGTCCTTCAGCTCAGAGAGAAGCTCCACTGTCAGAGGGGCTGCAGTGTTGTGAGCTGATTTTATCCAATGGAAGGAAACACCTGCTATAACCTCCATTTCAAGCCTGTGGACTTGTCCCAAGGAAATTATCTGTTGTCCATGTGAGTCTGTTTTATGCCTTGACAACTTCTGAGAAGATCCACAGTACCACTTCAATCATTTGATAATTATAGCTGTATGCTCTAGTCATATTAAATATCTCTCTAATGCCAGAAGTGTGGATGCACTATGTTTATACTTGAGTCTCCCCAGAGTGTTATTTTTCATTTTGTTATATCTTTCAATTGTGTAAAATTCATTGTGTTGGCTTAAATGACTTATTTTTATTTTATTGAAATTTACTTCCATTTTACTCATTTCAAGAATATCTGAACTTGCCCAAGAAAATGTTCTGCAAGGCACATTAACCCTGATATCTTCCTTACCATCTATCTTTCTCAATGAAGCTAAACATGTGTCACAGTGTTACTTAAGACTAGAGTAGCTGCTCTAAACATTGATGGAGGCTGTTTTAGTGCAATATGACAATTTTTAATAATATTTATTCTTTTAGTTTTAGTTGGACAAAATACCTTTGTTTTATTTATTTATTTTTACATGGTGCTGAGGGTTGAACCCAGGGCTTCACAAGGGTTAGGTGAGCACTCTAGCACTGAGCCACAACCCCAGCCCATATATGAATAAATGACAATGTAACTCCGCATCATGTTTAACCACAAAAATAGGATCAAAAGTGTAATGTGTTTCACCTCATGAATTTATATGTCAAGATATATGCTGTCATAGATATCTAAAAACAACAAATAAAAAATAAGCCCATGAAATTACACTAAATCTAATCTATTATTAGAATGACCATATTCAAATGACAATGAAAGGAGCTATACCTTTATGGGATAGTTTAATATTCCACAAATCCATTTTTGTGAAAATAAACATATACTGAAACTGTATATTCACTGTGAATCCAGGTGCCTCAAGGTGAAGTTGAAATAAAAATGAATGATGATTTATGCTCAGCTAGCATAAGCTCACCCATTCACTAAATTCAGTCTGTGGATTACTGCCTAGACACAGGTATACACTGGTTATTCATAGGAAGAATAAACCACTTAAGTTAGGATATTAGTCTACAATTATACTTCTTTTCTTCATTAACTTAAACTCAATTGTAGGATCTAAGATTAAAGAGATGAAGGATTTTAAATGCACACAGTTCTTTTATCCAGATTTGATATTATGACAAAAGTAATATAAACCAATTTTATTGTTATGTTCTAAGGCTTTGAAATATTGAAATTTGAAATTACATTTGGAAAATATTTCACATGGGCAAGAAAACTTATTTTTAAAACATCATTCTTACTGCTTCCACTTGGAGAAAAACATCTGAATTCTATTGTTCACATGGATAATTTACATGAGTTTATGATTTTATAGCATTTTTAAAAGCAATTAAAGAGATGAAATAAAACAAGCCCTTACATATCAATCAGCAGAGACACCACGGATATCTACTTGTTCAACTCAATGATACTATTTTAAAGAAAATGCATTTACAGGATTCAGGTCTAATTTGCAAGGACAATTTTTGGGCCTGATGGGTAGATACTGATCAATGCTGAAATTTATTACATATACATATATAATTGTGTAAGGAAAATAAAAGGAGACAAAGAAACAAGGTGCCAGGACAGGAAAGTTGGCTGCTTATCCAAATTACAACATGTATTTAGACCAATTGGTTACATTAGGTCAATATTGCCATAAATACATTATACTGTTTATGGTATCAGCAAGATTGTTTATTCTGTAGTTACTTTCTACAGATACAATATGCAATGTTAGGAATTTGTGAACTCTCAAGAAATTCCATTTTCTGAAGTTACTGTTAGGTGGGCAGATCCAGGAGCACTGGGGCTTGATGAAACATTGTATTTATCTAACAAGTACCTTTCTTTATTACCAGGAGCTATGTATCTGAGATCAACGTCTAGGCAGATAAGAATCTAGCATAGAGCCTCCTTATGTAAGTCATTGCCACAGTAACTAGACATTGCACATGTATTAGTTATCTTACTAGTTCCTAGAAGAAACTACAGGGCATTCTAAGGGTGGGGAACACAGTACCTGTTTTCCCTCAGTAGTTTTCTCACCAGAAGAATGCTTCCCTGTATATTTCCATGGTCACAATCCATACTTAGTTTTGAATAATTTATAATTGAAATAAAATTTTGTTATATATATTGAAATATATGAATATTATGGGTTATCATCTTGATGGGTATCAACTTCTGTACCATATCTCTTTATTAATGATAATTTACAATTTTATTATTTTTAGAATTAATATAAATTTTTGTAATTTGTTGGTTTTATTTGTTAGAGTTTCTATGAGTATTGTGTAATGGGAAAGAAATATGGTGTGCCATAACCTAAACTTGAATCTTATGTCTTATTTTATAAACAGTGAAGTTCTTAACTACCACAGTAAAGTGACATAAACTTGGAACCTCTACAGATGAGGATTATGTCCCAATTGCTCATATTAGACCACTATGCAAAGAAAAAACCACTGACTCCAATTAAAATCAAATTATAGCAAGCTTATTATTTTTACTGGCTGGGCTATCTCTCCCGAAAACCTCGGGCACCAGAGACAGCACCTCAGCTCTCCAGCAGTACAGCTTTATAGCATAGAAAATTACACAAAGGGAGTTTGAGATAAATTTTGTTACAGATAACAAAATTTTCACAAGCATAACACAAAGGCTAGTTCATATTTTGCTGGCCCTGACATCAGAATTTATGAAGGTAGAATATTTGAAGGTCATTAGAACCTCAGAGATGGTCATTATCTGGTCAGGGAAGGCCAAGATTTATGAGGCACCACTAAAGTTTTTGGGAGGGCTCTTATCTGGTTAGGGAAAGCTGGGCATGGGTGAGTTCAAGGCACAAGTAGATATTTCAAGCAGTTTCACAATATCAAATTATGGCCAGGCTGTACAGAAATCCTAATATTTTACATAAAACAGAAATGAATCCTTTATAACTTGTGGCAAGATGGCTCCTGATCTTAAGAGGGAATTAGGCTAGGTTTATCATTTCTCCCTTGTCTGGTGTGTTTCTTTCAAATATTTGATAGATAGCAATCAGTACTGTCAGTCATATATGTTAATACTGTCAGTGGTAGATAATAGAATTAATTTGTAGCTCTGCAGACCTGTGCATATAGTTAACAATGCATGGGACAATAACAAATAGAAGGATACAAATTATAAGACCTAAAAGAGTTAACCATGGAAACCAGTTTCTCAAACCTGGCCAAGAGTTGTCCATTTGAATTTTGTTTATATCCTGTCTTATTTCATCTATCTGTTGTTGAATAACATTACAATAATCAGTAATATTAAAACTGTACATGCCTGGGAATTGGTGACAGCCCAATAATGTCTCAGTAACAGAAAGTCAATAGCTGCTCTATTTTGTATACTGAGATTCAGAGTTCGTTCATCTCTTGATTAATTTCTGCTAAAACTTGTGCCCTAAGTTTAGCTGTTTTTGCCAAAACTACAGGCTAATTTAATGATTTCCCTTTGTATTCCTACCACTAGTCCCAGAACTTGTAGAAAGAAAGCTGTTACAATTGCAACATCTAGTGGGTCCAGGAGGATTAAATTGTCATTGTAATTGATATGATAAAGGTAGTTCACACTTATTCAGGGGTCACCATGCTCTGGACACCTAAGTGGTTTGTCAGAAGGACAACACACAAAGGTCCCTCTACTGGCCAGATCCAAGCAAGTAGGGGTCTGTAAGGAGGAGAAGGGGGTCTGGCTGGAGGGTGCCCTAAGGGTCACTTGCTTTGAATCTCCAGACATAGGGTGAAGAGAGGACCAAAGTGGGGCCAGAAATGAGGGGGAGCATTAGGTATTGGGCTAAGAATGAAGACACGGGAGTAGCAGAGCTTGAGGGGATCTTGTGGGGAGGGATGACAAGAGTACTTAATGACAGGTGACGATCCTTGGCTCTTCTGATGAAGGTGTAGGAGCGCTGGGCTTCAGCCTGGAAATGTGAATCCAAGGGGTAAGTTGGTTATTAGACAGTTTGTTTGGCCACACATAATCACCTCAGCAGGACCCTCCAATTTTTGGTTTTAGAGGGGGCTTTTCCCCTGGTGGGCAATAGTAAACAAGTTGACCACATGTTACTAAGGTAGGGTTTTGAAAGAGACTGGGGTCAGGAAGGAGCCAGTCTTAATAGTGCCAGAGTTCAGAGCATAGATGGAAGAGCAGGGGCAGGGAATATGTTTTGGAGATGGGTAGGGGTTCTGTAGGCAATCTGAGAAGAATGAGGGAATGGCCTTACATGACTTAGAAAGGTGAGAGATTAGAAGGCTTCTTTGGCAAGGCCCTAATGTGCAATAAAGCCACGGGGAGCACCTTTACCCAGTCCAGGCTTAATTCCATGGTGAGCTTGGTGAGGGTCTCTTTAAGGGACCAATTGGTCCTTTAATCCTTTCCAGAAGCATGGGGGTGTTAAGGGCAGTGGAAATGCCAAGGGAGTGATAGCATGTGAGCCAGTCCCTGAGTTATCTGTGAGATGAATTCTTGGCCATTGTCTGATTGGATAGAAGTGGGCATCCCAAAACGGGGGATTATGTGAGTAAGCAACAGATCAACTACTGTAGATGCCCACTTGTTAGAAGTGGGAAAGGCTTCAACTCCTCAGGAAAAAGTATCTACCAATACAAGAAGATATTTTATGTTTTTTACTCAGGGTATGCTGGTGAAATCAATCTGCAGGTCTTCAGCCGGGGAATGACTGCAGGCCTAGTGAGAAGGGAAGGTTTAGGTTTTAATGAAGTATTGGTATTGGTTCTCTGGCAGATCATACAAGCGGAAGTGATCTGTAGTAGAAAGGTCTTATCGAGTGGAGAAAGGATGAAAAAGGAGTGAAGGAAAGTACTGAGACTCTATCGACTACAGTGAAATGTTGGGGATCTTTGGGCCGATCCCCAGTGGTAAAGCTCTGTAGGGCAGCTGATCCAGCCGCTTGATCAGCCTTGGAATTCCCCATAGTAGTAAGGGAGGAGTCAGTTTGATAGGCCTTGCAATGGATTATTCCCAGTTAAGAAGGCAGCCAGGTGGAGGATCCTAGTAGGCCAGAAGTAAGTGTGGAATTAATGATTTCCGTCCCTCTGATGGTCAAAAACCCCTTTCTTTCCAAATGGCTGTGTGGGAGATCAGGATATGGAAGATGTATTTGGAATCTGTATATAGGGAGAGGGTTTTTCCCTCCACTAGCTCTCATGCCCTTGTGGCAGCTATCAGCTTGTTGGTTGGTGGTATTGGGTGGGAGAGGTTTTGCCTCTATGATGGATGAAAGGAAAATGACAGCATACCCCACCACTTTATCCCCTTTGTATATAAAGGAGCTACAATCTGAGAACCAGATGAGGTCTGAAGAGGGCAGGGGTCCCTCAGAAATGGTGGTAGGGCAGAGTAAATTGTCTCTAATACCTCCAGGCATTTGTGGATGATATCTTGTGAGGGAGAAGATGGGAGGAAGGAGGCAAGGTTTAGAACCCTGGAAGGAGGAAGTGACTGTAGCCCCTTGTAAATGAGAAAATCCTTTAGATGGTGAGGAGATGAGATGGTTAGCAGGAAACCAAAGTTAAGCTTGTGTGCTTCTTTCTGGAGCTCATGGGCCGCTGCTAGGGCTCTGAGGCATGGGGCTCTTCCCCTGATGGTGGGGCCGAGCTCTTTGTATAGGTAGATTGGATTAAGTGGGGGGATTAAATGTGGAGCCATATTCCTGATCCAGAACACCCAGACTTTGTCCCTGATTTTCATGTACATAGAGGGTGAAGGGTTGGGAAAGGTCCGGGAGATGCAGGGCAGGTGCCTGGAGGAGGTCCTTTTTAAGGATTGTAAGGGCTTCCCTACCACTGAGGGTAGGGGTTCATCTTGGGGGCCCTTGGCCAGATTATACAGCAGCCTGGTGAGGATGGAGAAATTAGGAATCCAGGCCCTGAAGTACCCAGCCAAACCCAAGAAGGAGAGCATGTCATCTTTGGTCTTTGGTGTAGGTATACACACAATAAGCTGTTTTCTGTCTACTGTAATGGTCTTTTTCCCTTGAGAGATATGTGACCTCTTTACATGGTCTTTTGTGGAGAGGCTTGACATCCCTTTAAAGCCAAGAAAGTAGGATAAATGTGTCATCTGATGAGCACCCTTTGGAGGAGCTAGAAGAATTTGTAGAGGTTTCCAAGAGGTGCAGAGAGCAGGATTGCATTGGAGCAGGAAGAAAGCCTGGAAGAGATCCCTTAGAATGGAGGGATCCAGGGACGTAAAAAGGGGCCATCTGCTTTGGTTGCCTAAGGTATAAGTGGGCCAGGCCTGGGTAGTATATTTGATACAAGAGGTACTATATTTGATACAAGAGGCATTCTAAGGGAGAGTCGACTGGCAGAGAGGACACATTACCCATGTAAGGAGGAGGAAAGAGGACACAGAGAAGGAGGAAACTGATCTATTGGCCAAAGGGGCATCCCACTAGAGCCAAAAAATCAGGAGTGCCTAAGTGGCAGGTTCAAGATGCAGAGATTGGTCATCACCAAATCCTGACAGTCGAAGCTCTCATCCTGGACAGAGCCAGAGCCATGAGAGAGTTTGGCCAAGGGTTTTTGGGACCCCTCCTTGACAGGCCAGATACTCCCAGGGCCAGAAAGAGGAGAGAGGCAGGGAAAGAGAGAGGAAGGGGAGGGTAAGCGTCTCTCTAGTGGCTGAGAGACGACTTAACTAGGTCTTAACTGAGTCTTAACATCTGAGAGAATGGGAAGTTGTCTTTGGAACAGAGTAATAGGGGAGTCTTTTTTGCATAGATGGTCTTTCTCCTACCATAACAATAGGAGAGGTGGACGGCACTGATTGCCCCCAGAATTCTGTCAGAACTGAGAAGGAAGCCCCAGTGTCAAGGAGAAAGTCAACCTTGCACTCATCTGCCTGAATCCACACCCTGGAATTCCTGTCTATTGATGGTTATGGCCAGGGACAAGGACTCAAGGCTTGTTCCATTGATTGCCATGCCCAGAAGGTCAGAGGTTTCCCTGGCCATAGGCCTCCTATGGGATCTAGGACAGTCAGAGCCCCAATGACCTTGTTGTTGACATTTAAGGCATGGGGTACGTGGAGTGCGTGGTATGGGGCATGCCCTGGCCCAATGTCCCTCCTTGCCACACTTGAAGAAGGCACCCGGAGGGCATTTTGACCTGCAGTGATGGGCAGGGCAACCTGAGGAAGCACCCTGCAGGGTCTGGACGAGCATCAGAAATTTCTCAGTCTGGGGAGGTTGGCAGTGCCTTGTTCGAGCTTTTTTAGTTTGGCATGTATGTCAGGGTAGCTCTGCGAAAGGAAATATGTCATAAGGACATGATGGCCATCTGGGGTTTTGGGATCTATGTTACTGCTGAAAGGCTTTTTTAAGCTGATCCAGAAATTCCGATGGGGTTTCTTGTAATTTTTGGAAATTGACAGCCTTACATTCCACTTTTTTGAGCCCAGCAATAATACATGCAAAGAATCGGTCCCTACTCTATGCCTGCTTGTGTATAATCCCAGTCAGGAGTTTAATCTTGGGCAGCAAGTGGCCCCAGAGGGTGATTGGGATTAACTCAGTGAGTTTTATCCGCATGGGCTCTGGCAAGTTCCCAGATTCTGGTACATTCCTCAAGAAGGAGAGTATAAGCCAATAACATATAAGTGAGGCTATAAGCCTAGAGGACCCATTGAAATTCTCTCCTGTGGTGAATGAGCCCAAACTTTGCTTAGAGTTGTGTAGAGAAGGGGACATGTACCAGGAAAATGCCCTCAGGTCCAGCAACCTCTCTTAAGGGGGTCATGGTTTGTGGGACTAGGGAGCAGGACCTAGTTTGGGGGGAACTAAAAGTGTCGGCTGAGTCAGCGGGAGCACCTGAGGGGCTGGACGTAGCCGACGGGGGGAGGTCGGCAGGGAGGGGGTTCATCTGCCAGATAGGTCAGGGTGAGAACAAAGAAGAGAAAAAGCCTCAACGTAGGGGATCTCCTTCCACTTTTTTGAGCGCTCGAAGAAGTTAAACAGATCTCTGAGAATTGCAGGATCTAGGGATCCTCCTGGGGGCCATTGACTTTGATTGTCTAATTGATAGTAAGGCCAGTCTTGTGTGCAGAATTTAATAAGGGGGAGTCTGCAGGGAGGTAAGAAGAGGCCATCATACAAGGGTGGTTATTGAGAGAGAGAAGAAAGAAAGAGATAGAGAGAGAGAGAGGAGTGCCTGTTCTTCCACCCCTCAGGACCTCCTGCTCATTAACCGGGTACCAGAAAGTCCACTGTGACCATGAAAGTTGTGGTGGGGTGCGTTCTCTCCTCCAGATTGGGCATCAGAGGTTTGCCGGATGATCACAGTCAAAGCCCCTGCATATAGCCCATCTGAAGTTGGATACCCAATAGGGGGACTCACCTTCTGAAGAGCCAGTGTTGTGTGAGTAATAGCAGCGCTCGAAAGAGTGGATGAGGATGGCAAGACTTGAGAGAGGGGGCCCTCAAGCAGCGAGGCATTCCCCCTCCTGGGTTTTGGCACCAATGAAAGAAGAAACAAGGCTCATAGTCAGAGAAAATGCCCGTTTATTGAGGAACAGTTCTGCATATTTATAGAGCCAGGGGTGATTTGACAGTTATGACACTTGAACAGTTTAATGGTTTGACAGTTGGCATGGGGTGCTTTCTGATTGGTGGGTAAGGATCATGTGAGTCAGCAGGGCTAGTCTGATTAATGGGTAAGGATCATGTGAGTCAGCAGGGCTAGTATGATTGGTGGGTAAGGATCATGTGAGCCAGCAGAGCTAGTATGATTGGTGAGTAAGGATTATGTGAGTCAGCAGGGCTAGTCTGATTGGTGGGTAAGGATCATGTGAGCCAGGAGGGCTCACCATTGGTCAGCTCTTCTCAGGGGATGGGGAAGTTAGTCTTTGGAGCCAGGGCAACTCCCAACACATATTTCCTGCAATAAGCAAACTAATCTATTCATAGGGGAGTCTATCTTTTGCCATTGCTGTGTGCAGTCTGCATCTGTCTGGGAATGAAAATTTGGGGAGGTCATAGCACAGCTACTGTGGCCCAATTTACTTTCTTTATTAGTAGATCATCCCAGCTGTCTCTATTTTCAAACCTTTTGGTCTATCTCAAATAATTCTGTTCTTTCTGACAAAGCCATCTATCTTTTGAATCTTTTTTATGGCTGCCTGGGGCTCACTGTTACAAAAGCAAGATTAATCACCTTCAGATTTGTCAGGTACTCAGGGTCTATAGGAATATATAGACTGTACAGCTCTAGGAGGCATTCGAGAAATGCTGAAGGGGATTCATCTGGACTGTTTTACATCTGCTACTTTAGAAAGATTGGTGGGCTTACAAGCTGCCCGCCTAAGACCCTCTAATAGAGCCGAGTGGTATTCACTGAGGGTTCTTCTACCTTCAGCCATTTCATAGTCCCAGTCTGGTCTCCTTTTAGGTAAAGCCAAGTTGATCACTTCTGTTTTCTTGTTATGTGTAAGAAAGTTTATTGAAGGCAGCACTTTAGCTGCTTCAGTCAGGATTCACTCCCTTTCCTCCATACTAAAAAGGGTATGGAGAACCGGTTGGCAGTCATCCCAGATGGAGAGATGATTTAAAAAGACAGAATCAATCAGGAAGATAAGGGAACTAGAATCCATGCTAAATGCGGGATTCTATATTTTCCAGTTCTAAAGATCCTTTGTGGAAAATGGTATATATATAATGAACTTCTGGAACCTGGCAGAGAGGAAGGAAAGGGGCAGGAATCACCTCTTCCTCTGGGATAGAAATAGAAAAGTAACCTGCTAATCGGCCAGGGGAAGGGATTGAGTCAGGTTTTTCATAAGGGCAACCCTGTCGGGTATGGGGAGAAGAAAGAACAGAGCCTGGCTTCTTTGGGGAAGCTGGGGCGGGAGGATTGGGGGAGTGAGGTTATTGCACCAGGGGCTCAGAGAAGGGCTAGGGAGGCGGTGGTGTAATTGTTGGAGCAGTCTCCACTATCCCTGCACCTGCTGCAGGAAGATAAAAAGGAGCTAAAGGGTAAGGGGGAGGGGGGAATCCTCCTGAGCATCCTGTAAAACAGGGTTCCTGTTTGAGGGCTGCCAGGGAGTTTTTCTGGTTACAATCAGGGCCTGCCCTCCCTGTCCATTCCAGACTATACAAATCTTCATCTATGGGGGTGGATTAGTTGTTTCTTCTGCCCAGGGTAGGATATATCCTATCTGATCTGGGTGATCAGGGTTGCCAAGAGTGACATTAGTTACAGGCCATGCCACCTGGGGATAAATGTTGCCCTCCCTACTCCTCCCAGCCAACTCCAAAGGTGGGCCATTCTGCCTCACAGAAAGTTCGGAGGTGATTCTTGGGGATGGGATAATCATTGTCCTGCTTAACAAAAGAGGAGTAAAGTTTATCAAAGTTCTTTAAACCCAGTTCAAAGGGGTGTCAGGTTTACTTATTTTATTACCCATTTTGATGTTCAATTTTCTTAAGTTTTTACCATAGAAGTTATACAACAAAAGGCAGAAAATACATATAGAACACAGAAGAAAACAGAGACCATGCTCTGAAACTGAGTAGTGACGCAAGATCATGCTAAAACTCTGGGGCAATACCATATATATAACTCCTCAGCCACTTCTCTGCCCTTCAAGAGGAATTCCTTACAGAACCAATACAGATGACAGAATATTATTTTGTTACTGTCCCAGACAGCAGTATATGTATGCCTTGCCAGGTCACCTCTCTGTCTTCATAAGAGATGTCCCTAAACCAAATTCCAGATGTTATAATGGTGTCACTTACCTATGGAAGTCTCCTCAAAAAAATGCTTGATAATTGTTTTAGGGTGGTAGTTCACTCCAGTAATATGAGAACTAAGGGCTCACTCCAAGACCTTAGAAAATCTCAAGGTATGCACCCCCTAGAGTGGCTCTTCAGCCTGGAGCCCCAGAGAGAAGTTCCAGCCTCAGAGTTTTTAGCAGACTGATATTGCAGTCTGCTCTTGCAGTCTGGTCTTGCTGGGAACTCCAAAAATGTTAGACCACGATTCAAAGAAAGACCATTGACTCCAATTAAAATCAAATTAAAGCAAGCTTATTATTTCAACTGGCTGGGCTGCCTCTCCTGAAAATCTTGGGAACCAGAGACAGCAACTGAGCTCTCCAGCAATACAGCTTTATAGCACAGAAAATTACACAAAGGGGGTTTGACAACTTACAGATAACAAAATTTTGACAAGCATAACACAAAAACTGGTTCATATTTTGCTGGCCCCGACCTCAGAATTTATGAAGGTTGAATTTATGATAATCATTAGAGCCTCAAAGAGGGTCATTATCTGGCCAGGGAAGGCCAAGATTTATGAAAGCACCAATAAAGTTTTGGATAGGGTTGTTATCTAGTTAGGAAAGCATGCATGGGTGAGTTCAAGGCACAGGCAGGCATTCCAAGCAGTTTAAGCATCAAATTATGGCCATGCTAAACAGAATTCATAACATTTTACAAAAAACAGAAACGAATCCTTTATAACAAGATGGCTCCTGATGTTAAGAGGGAATTAGGCTAGGTTTATCACTCACTTGGTTGTTTCACTGTCATAAGTACCAATGTCATATACAGGACAGTAATAATTGGCCTTGTCCTCAAACTGCAGCCTAGAGTTTTACAAATACACTTTATTGTTTGAGACATCTTTGTATCTAGAAATTCAATTGAGGAATTCAGTACCCACGTGTTTCTCTGATTCTGAACAGTAGTTGTCAGATACAAGTTCTGCTAGTACCAGTACATGTTTTCTCTAACACCTGATCAGAGTGCAGGGGAGTTTGGGTATTAATCCAATGGGAGGTACCATGTTGCCTTAGGCAAAAACAGGGAATCTGCAAGCACAGACCCATCAGAGTAAAGGGCAGAGGCAGGGGTCAGTTACATGGATATTCAAGCAGAGGGTAATGACTCAATTTAGGGGTCTACCCTTGACTTCTGAGGATTATACCTACCTGTGCATTGAGAGAAGAGCATAAAAAGGAAAGGAGTCCAGGCCACGGTGGGCACAGCCCCTTATTAGGCCTCACATGGATAGATCCACAACCCCCTCCCTTAATCAGGTATATTGGCCTCCCAGAGTTGGGGCTGCTCATGAAATGTGTCTCTACCGCATGTCTCTACCCCCTGTGTACTCCCAGTATCTGGGTCCTTTACCAAGAAAGGGTGGCATGATGCACTAGCTTTCTTAATAATTCAGGTTTTAGAGGAAACTACTTCTAGGACCACAACAGTGTCCAAGTGCATGGGACTCTACCTATGTGAACATCTGTGTAGATTCCTAAGGTGACTTATGCATTGACCAGAACATGTTTATCAGAGCTGTGTCAACCATTATATCTTATATTAGAGTATCTCCTCTGGGGAAATAATAAGACAAAATTGATACAAAGATATTGGGCAGAGGGTATTTGTTGGTGTATGATGAAAGATGAGAACAGAGGAAATAGAAAAGAGGTGAAATTCCAAGTGCCTCTTAGGTATGAAACTGGCACAATGAACCTATGATGGGAGAAGAGCCAGTAGTCTAGAGAACAAGATGAGGGAAAAGCAACATCTGTGTTCAGATTCATACAGTGAGGCCAGGTGGAAAAGCAGGTAAGAGGACAAATTGTCACATTTGTCACATTGTGACCATGGATTGAAAAGGTAGAAATTATTTAGTAATTTTGGGGACAATCCCTGCTCTATGGAATCATCACTCTCCAAGAGGAATAATGCTGAAGTTAAATTAACCTCTAATTAGGGAATTAGATGGGTCACATATTTCTTTTTTCACTCATTTATTCTTTAAGAATTAATGAGATGCTTCATATACATCATAAAATAAAGATAAGGAATGAATATAAGGAGTGGTCCCAGGCATGGGAGCAGCAGAAGTCAGGCACAAGAGGAATGGAATTGCCCAAAAGGATACTCCAGGCCTGAGAAACTCCTCCTCATACAGGTTAGGGAAGAGCGGTATCTCAGTAGTTTCAGGTTATGCAAGTAGCAAGGTCTCCAAAGCCCTGAAAGACCTCATGGTAGAAACAGGTATGGGAGTAGGAAGAGGAGAATAGGCACAGCCCCTGTACTGAGGATGAATGCATCACCAAAGCTGGTTGTAGCAGCCCAGGAAATACCCATCACACATCTTACAGGGGACCCTATTGGGGAACCAGATTTGATGTCAGGCCTCTACCCTTGGCTGACTCCAGGCAATGATGGACTTCTGGGGTAACTAGTGCAGGGTTCTTCTTTGGGAACTAATAGCCTTCTAATGGGCATCAGGTTCCAGGAGCCACTCAGCCTGCAGATTCTCTCTCAGGCCTGCCTGTGTTCAGATTATCTTCCTACCCAATCATTGTTTCCCTGCTCCTGTCACAGATATCACAACTGTGGTCTGAAGGTGAAAGTCCCCCAACAGGTATTTTTCAGTTTTTCTTCTCCATCCAATTAATTATCTTTTTATTTTTATTTTGTTTAGTTATAGGTGGACCGACTGACTTTATTTTATTTGTTTATTTTCATGTGTGCTGAAGATCAAACCCAGTACCTTACTCATGCTAGGCAAGTGCACTGCCAATGAGCTACAGCCCCAATTCATTATCTTATCTAATATTTGCATCAGATTTCCACACCCTTCAAACTAGGGGAAAATGGCTCAGAGAGAAAAATAACTTAAGGGAAGTAATAGGAAAACATACTCTTGTTTCCTTGATTGATATAAATGTGTAAAAATTCAGTGTAAGATAAATAAAAATAATAATTCAAATATACCATCAATATGTTTGTGACTATATTTAAATGTAGGTAGGTAAATTTACTTACCACATTTGCCATATGCATGTGTAAGCACACACATAGAATGAGAAGAAGAAAATAAAGAAAAAGCAATTTGTTTTACATATAACAAGTATTCCTATATTTTTTGTAGATAGTTCCTTCTATATTAGTTAATTTAGATCAAATAAGTATATCTAAAATACCAGTATTCTGTAGATCACATCTCGAGTAGGCACTGAAATAAAATATATTATCTTATGATTTTCTATTAAACTTTCATGTTTACCCAGCAACTGGAGGCACAGAAGGATCATGTGCCCAGCTGTTCTATTTATCCAGTCATAGGTCTTCACCATAAATCAGCATACCCTGGGCACACATACTCTCCCTCTGTCCTGTTTGTTTCAGAATGCATTGTGCACACCAGGGAACTTTAGAGCTACATTGGGATGTCAAAGTTTCCCCTGATGTACTCTCTACAATGAGGAAAATCCTTCAGGTTTGCCAGGAGTTTCTGTGTTTCAAAAATATTTCTCAGAATAGCAAATATACTGGAGATGTTGGTTTGTGCTTTTGCATTATAACAGGGTTAATGTCTGTTCATACTCATGAGTACTTTTTAGCAGTTATATTATTCATTTCAATCAAAAAAACTAAACCTAGATTTCAAAAGGTTAGTAAAACAACTTAATATCACAAAAACAGCATATATCAAGAAATTTCTTACACATGTTTTCTTTCCTTCTTGTGTATTACATCAACATAACAGTTTTCAATATTCTTTTTCTATTGACAAAGCAAAAAACTAACTCAAACTGAATTTTCACACATTTCTTCTTCACCTGTTCAGCCAGTGTTGAATGCATAGGACCTGTACCTGTTCAGGTAAAACTTCTAGTCCTGAACACTTGTGGCCTTCATCAGGAGAGCCAACTCAGTGCATGGCAGAAGAGTGTTTGGAAGTCAGAATTCTATGGGAGTTACTAGTATTGCTGATACTAGATAATCATATGACACACTGAAGTATGCAGTTACTTATATGAATCATGGAAAGTAGGCATAAAAGGAAGTTTTGCAGAAATCCCTCTCATTTTTTGGCTGCTGTTTGCAATTAGATACATGTTGTTTGCAGTGAGTTGATATTTTCAAATCAGTTTCTGAGTGAGATAGGGATTCTTAGTTGAAATATGGGAATAATTTAGAAATGAAAAAATAATTTAGAAATGAAAAAATTAATCACAAATCCACACAAATTAGTTCATTAAGTAATTTTAAAACCAAAATTGTGTTATGTTATAATCATAACAAAATAATAAAGGCAATTTTGCTTTTATAACTAGAAAGAAAATTGAGTACTAAGTTGACCCATAATCAAATCAATGTATGAGAACTACTAACAATCATTTGTTAATATTTTAAATCAGAAGCATCTTAAAGGTAAGGGATCATTCTCTGAATCTTCCTGATGGTTACTTCTTGGAGAAGAGTTCTCCGCTCCTTGTCCCAACCAAAGAGGGAGAGTGGAAGCCTGGTGTGGGAGAAGGCACACTGAAAATCGATACACACTGGGAGAGACAGGGTGAGGCACATGGTATGAACCACGGTAAGACAGAAGTCATGCAGCATCACCTTCACATGAAAGTGTTGAACATTTTTACCCTCTTACTCTCTCTCTACCTTGTAAAATGTGAGACATTCTGAGCATGCAAAAAGGTTTTGGTTGTACCTCCCTGGAGGTTTAGATTACTGTGTGAATACCCATATTGAGAGTGCAGTAATAATCATCCTCATTATTAGTCTGAGCCCCTGTGATGCTCACGGCAGCTTGTTTACAAGAATTGAACCAGAGAATAGATTATGGAATCAAGAGGGGCAGGTGTTTTTTCTCTAGATAAGTCTGTAGGAAGCATGTCCTGGCAAATGCTTGTGCTAGCTGCGGTAGTGCCCTGAGGACACTAAGACTAAACCAGAGTGAAGGCCACAGATAAGTATTTCTGTCCCACCTGAAGACACAGAGACTGAGGGATTCTGATAACCCCCCCTAAAAGCAATAAGAGAGACAGTTATAGTTATGAAGAAAACGGTCCCCTTGACACACTGCTTTTATGTAGGAACCCCAAGGATGCAGTTCACCTCCCCTGACCTGAATCAGAAAAGAAGAAATCAGTTAAAACATGATCCAGGCCATGATGGAGATCTTCAAAAGGACTTGGTGTCCTCTCGCTAGTCACTTTAAGTGTGTTGTCCTCAGGATATTTTAATGTCTCTTGAGACCCAGAGCAAGGCTTTTCATGCAAATCAAGCTTCCTTTCTTTTCCTGCCCCATAATTCAGCCTAATGTCGACTGGAGATCATAAAGAGTCATATACTGAGAATTCACATAGACCACTGAGTACAGGGGCCTGACACACATGAATGAGTTTTAGTTGATGTCTTTCCCCAGATAAGGTTCTTTACACTACTTCAAACCAGGCATAAATTTCATCTCTAAAAATTCAGAGGTGGAATAAAAACAAGGGTTAATTCTCCATGTCTACCTAATTCATCTACTTTATTGCAAACCCAGTCCTTCCTGGTGAACATTTATTTCCTGTTCATAAATGATATTTTTGTTCCTTAAGTTAACTGTCAGGCCCTTCTTCCTCAGATCTAATTATGACACTCTGAAGCCAGGTTTGTGGGGAACTACCTGTACTGTTCCAGAGACAGGAGTCTCCAACTAAATGAATCCTGGAGACTGTCTCAAGAAGCCTTAGGGTTCCCAGGATTGAGAATACAGACACAGACCGCAACAACACAAGGCTTGGGATGGGATGCCACCTGCTTTCATAAGTTAGATGGCTTTAGGACGAGTGGAACTGCAGAATTTGAGAGAAAGTGGGATATTCTTCCCAATATCAAAAATAAGAACATAAGGTTCATCACACTTGAAAATAAAATTAAGTATATGTATGATCAAATTACTGTGAATGTCTCTAACATTTTTAAAACACTTTCACTTTTGAAGATGATTAAAAATGCTAGATGAGGATAATTGGGGAATTCAGAAATGAAACTCTTTTTTGTGAAATAAAATTTTCTTTAAAAAATATGGTGTTCTTTATTTCAAACACAATTTCTAAATTGTTAATATTACTTTATTAAATTTTTATTCTTATTGTTGTTTCCTTCCAAATTTTTCAATTTTTTTTAAAATTTTCAGAGATCCACTCATATTGGGAATAAAGATTCACATTCAACAATGTTATGGCTAATAGTCAAGTGTATCTCATAGTTGTCTATACATATATATGAGTATGTGTGTGTGTTTGTGTGTGAGTGCGTCATAATTATAAGATAAAAAGAGTGAGATAAAATTTAAGAAAGAAATAGAAATTCTAATTTTAATACATAAAATTATTATGTCAGTTTTTATTCTTTACATTAGAAATTGCTAAAAGAAAATGATAACAAATTATTCAGATGCAATAAAAACAACAACAACAACAAAAAAAAAAACAATCTGTCCAAGTATTTATCACACATTTAAACACAGATAAATTGAGAAATCATAGTGACCAGAAAGTAATCCTAACCTCTGCAGTGAACCCTGTGTTACCTCTGTAGTGTCTCAGACATTCTCATAAAACCATGAATCAATAGTTTTTTTTTTTTGTTTTTTTTTTTCCTGGGATGTCTAATGGCAATAAGGACCCAAAGGCAAAAGGAGGAATAGGAAACTTGGGAGAGAGAAAATCTCAGGGTACTGTGGAAACAAGAGCATGTAGTACTGCATACATGACATACATTAAAGGCATTTAAGTTGCAATCACTCCCCTGTGCTAGGCGTTTGAGTAGCAAACCACTTACCCTATAGGCACAGCCCTGGGCAGGAGGCTGCTTGTTACAGTCCCTGTGATTGCTCCATGGCCCACTCCTCAATTGGTTGCTGCAGGAACTGTTGGCCAGAAATTTTATTGGTGGCTGCCTGTATTCTGCTTAGCTACTGCCCATATATATATATATATATATATATATATATATATATATATATATAGTAACTTGCAAGGAAACCAGACCTGCTTCCTGATTGATCTTCAGAGGTCTTGATTAGCTGTGCTGCAGCCACACTCTACTTTACTCTGTTCCATGGACCTCCTCGCTGACAAGAGAGAGTTCACACTGGGTACCAGGAGCTCATGTCAGCAAAGCAAAATCATCTCCATTGTAGATGGAGGTGATACTGCTTGATCCAGGAAACAGTTTAAATTGAGCTGTGTATTTTATCCCTGAAAGATTGTACAAATATATGCCACACACTGTAGAAATTCATATTGTAGAAATTCCTTTGAAATTCCACTGAAGTGGGTCCTATGATTCCATCTTTCTATCCTAGGGTGACTCTAGTCCTTCTGCTGAGAGCTTAGAGTTGATCTTCCTGATTGTGACATCTGACATTGTCTCATAAGTCTTATACCTGCCCACCCTTCAAAGTCCATGTTCAACATCCTTCATAGACCTAAAGAAACAAAAAAAAGTCCTATTTTCAGCTCAACTTCTTCCTGTCAAGGTAAGTGTTTCTTAGTCAAACATGAATTCTACTTCCTAACATACTGCTAAACTATGGGTGCAGTGTCTGCCAACGTTCTATACATAGAGACTTTCTCCCAGGGTAGTAGTACCAGGAGGTACTACCTGGTGATAGTACCTTTTAAGAGGTATTAGGTCCTTATTAGAGTGACTTCAGCTATTGGAGGCATGTCCACAAATATAGTGCTTATATACACCACCTTGTCCCCACCTCTCTCTATCTCTCTCAACTTCCTGGAATAAGATGTGACCCTTCCCCATCTTACTGAAGCCATAATTAGACAGGCAGTCAGTATAGATAGGTAAAATGAGTCAGGTCTGAGAGAATCAGGCCAATTTTGAGTGAGTTTAGCAAGATGGGGACTATCCCCTGAGGGATTGAAATGTTAATTCCTTCAGAGCCCTTCCTCCACCATTATCAAGAACTTGTCCCTGCTCCAACCTGTTGCCAAGATAAGCTGTCCCAAGGATTACCTCTCCCTACAGGGAGCTATTAGGTTGTCAATAAGTCCTTGGCTGCTCCATCCTGCCTTCCCCATTCAGCCCACCTGTTTCACACCTTTTGGGAATCCCACCCAGCATTCCTGGGCCTAGTCACATAATCAGGTAAAAGAAAGATTAGGGGAAGTGGTGTTGAAGATAAGAGAAAAAAGGAAGCCTAAGACACATAAAAAGGGCAGAACACCTTGCTTTTTGGGATACCAGGATACCAGCTATATGGCCCCCTTCTCCCTTCCAATAGAAGTCTTTGTTACCCCTCTTCAAATAAACCCTGCTTTATATGCTTGTTTTGGCATATTTCTCTAATGTTCTAACTTCAACGTCTGAGGAAGCAGGACTAGTCACCAATAACCAGCAGTATCATTACCATACCTTTACCAGTGACCCAATCATATGGAAATAATAATCCCAGACTGAAAACTTCAAATCCATGAATCAAAATAAACCTGTCTTTATTTAATATGTACCCTGCATTGTCTATGTTTTATTATTATTATTATTATTATTATTATTATTATTATTATTATTAAGTCAACTAATACTGAGAATGTTTTGAATTTTTTTTCATAAATTAATGGTTTTTTTGTCTTCTTATTTTCAGTATTGAGATCTACACTTGTCTGATTTCTTGTCATTTTTTATCCAGTCTTCTTGCTTATTTTTTCATCTAAATTTGTTCCTGCTCTGTGATCATTCTTCCATTCTGCCTGGACAATAGACCTAAGCAATCAAATTATGAGAGAATGAAGTAGGAAGCAAGGGTATGTGTTAGATCCCAGTATTCATGTGGCTCCTGGGGGCCCAGGTTCAGGAAAGTCACACTTGGGTGAGGATACCTTCTGCACAGGGCTGTGAAGCCAGTATTTCTGTATGTGGTCTGGTGCAGATCCCTGTCCTGAGTATTCCAACATTGTCTCTTGCTGGTCTCTGATCCCTCTCAGAGATCTGGAAGGATAACCTAACTAGAGGAAATGGACTTCTTTGGTTTAATTTCCCTAATGGTAAAGCCACCTGGTGTTTTGTTATGGGAAATTGGTTTTTTTTCCCCTAATAATCTTCATAACTCTAAATGCACTGTTTATGATCCCACACATTTTATAGTTACCTGGTTTTTGACTTTGCTTCAGCCAGGTATTTGGGTTATTCCCAGTTTATGAACATTTTGAACAAAATTTAAAGGCTAAAGTTCAGGAGAGAACACAGGTAGCAGTAGTGCTGCATGCATTCCTCTTAACAGGCTTTCTTTTTTCATCAGGTTGCTGCTTTTCTGAATATCCTGTTGTATTTTCCCTCACTCACTCCATTGTAATAGGCTTTGGCTTCAAATGTCAGTTTTCTTTGTGAGAATATAAGAATGTCAGGAAATGTTTGTTTTCTGCTTGGATATGGTTCTCTGTCCTCTAATTGACCCTTAAATGTCTACCTGAAAAAAAACAATTTTATTTTGACTCTGATATAATGTAAGTTATTTTATTCTAGTTTATATTTTTCCATGTGAGTATTAGTGTGATATAACATTACTATAAATATTAATTACTGTTACACTGGTGTTTTTATAACATCTCAACTAAGAAACCCTTGTGAATATTTACAGCAGAGAAAAAATTCCTAATCATTTTTCGTTCCTAAGAGATGCATGGATTTAATGTGGGCAGAATTATAAAGTCTAAGTCCAAAAACCAGATATTTTTACAAAATTCTTTCACCTGAGGAATATGTAGGGAAAAGCATAACTTTTGTTTTTTAACTGGGAAAAATGAACATGGGAGGTTGGAGAGGGTTTATTCTTCATCAGAGAATCCAAAGCTACACCAGAGTGTAATCAGAAGAAAAAGATGTACACCTTCCCTAAGTTCTCTGAGCTCAAGGAAGATCAGCATAAGCATAGGAAATGATCAGGAGACATGTAGGGAGTAGCAAAAGCTAAATTGGAGTGTGTGTTGCTCATAGGCAGAGACAAAGTAATGGGGCAAAAAGGAGTAGTGATTTTTCTCAGTTCATCCCAGGTTGGAGATCTCGTTAGCATTAATGATGAATCCAAATGAGAATAAAGGAAAGAGTGTATTGAGTGGGGGTTAAAAACTGATAATCAGCCCTTTTCTAAAAAAAAAAAAAAAAATGTGTCATTTTTTAGGCTGGAATCTAGTGGTACACAATGAGGCTCTACTGACAATCCTTAGGCCTGAGTTTAGGGATTAATCCTTTATGACCGATCACTTATATATGAGGTAACATGATCTAGGTCTTCTTCCAGAAAATCCTGTGTAACAACTCTCACAGTATTCTCCAATATTTCTATAGTTCCCTGTGTAAAACAAAATGACCTCAGGGACTGAGATGTGTCATTTGCCACAATAATGTTTTTCATAGTGATCAAGGCAGATGGGGAATTAGTACAAAAATATCAGCCTGATTGCTGTTATGGGCTTTACCTCTTCACCAACTTTAAATTAATATGCTTAATACTAAATATGCATTTAAGTAAATACATTTAAGTCCTGTAAATTTTGTAATCAAAGCTTCTGAAATCTCAGGAAAACTATAAATAAATAAACACCAAAATCACCTTAAAACCAAATACCAACAAAAATAAAAATGATAACATCCAAACTTTTTATTGTGATCAATATGGTGATATGATTTTACAACCAGACATTGTTGATTTAGATTGTTTTATCTGGGGGAAAAAAAGCAGCAATCAGATACCTTTCCACCAGGTGGATGTTCCTCCACAGCATCATATCTGTTGGTAAAGATGGCACCCAGAGTGCTTCTCTTCCTGGAGCTCAGGTCCATGACGCTCTGAATGGCACATGAAGCATCACCTCCAATCCCTGTGAATGGCGTGAACTTTGAATGGTGCACCTCCAATCCCTGAAGTGGCACGAACTCTAAGCCAATGAAGAAGTATCAGCCCACTAGCCTTGCTCCTCCTCATCCTGTGTTAAGCCCGTATATATCAATACCCCGTTCGTGTTCGTTCTCTCTTACTCTTACTCTCTCTTACTCTCTTGCTCTCCCTCTCTCTTACTCTCCCCCCTCTCTCCCCCCTCCCCTCTCTCTCTCCCCCCTCCTTTCTCTCTCTTCCCCCCCTCTTCTCTCTCTCTCTCTCTCTCTCTCTCTCTCTCTCTCTCTCTCTCCCCTTCTCAGATTACATCTCAGATTCATGAGCCTTAGAGAGGAACTGAGGGGAAAGAACACTGAGGGAAATGGCCATTTGGAGTTTCACCATAGGTAATGTCATAGACAGAGCAGCAATTGGAAACCTTGTACAAGATTCTGCTTGGGAGTCATCACCTTACCTTGAGAACATCAGGGTGAAGATCACCTTGGGAAGCACAGGAGGCAGCTCAGCCTTTACTAGACCTGAGGCTAGAGGGCTCAGCCAGCTGTGGGAAACATCATGAAAGCCCTTCCACAGATCTTCTTTGACACCTATTATCACAAGTTAATCTTTTTGGTCCTAACAGATGAATGCTACAGAGTTTGCCACCATCATTGGACACATTACTTTGCCTGGAATGCCTAGTAATAAGTTGCACATAAGCACAATTTCATCAATATTAACATGCTGCTTGTCATTTTTAAATTATGCAATATAGAGAAGAAAGAACACAGTATTGTGAATGTGATAATGTCTACCAAAATTCTAATCCCCAACAATTTAAACTCTCTATCTTCAACATTAACAGGTTTTCTCAGAGGAATTGCACCTTAAGTTGAATCTATAAATTTGAATGAGGATAGCTTGGAATGTTGCATTGTGGTAGATTGCTAGCTTGGGAAGTTGGAGGCCCACAGTTGAATCTCTAGCAATTACATATATACATACACTATATATTTAAATTACATATTTCATATTACATATTATATTGCATTGCTGGAGATTTACTCAAGGTTTCTGAAGAATCAATGTGAATGGAAAATAGGATAGGGAGATTCTTCAGAGCTGTGTTCAAAGACAGAGTCTTCATAACATGTTACACACAAGAACCTGTGGGTAGAAAATGGAAGAATATATTAGAAACTGGACATATCATGTTTGAATACCCAGGCAGATGCTAACACTGTTGTATAGTGTGGAAAATATGGCAATGACATGTTTTCTGTATCTATAAAAGAATCACATGCTTGGTCAGGAGTCATATATTTTGGCTTCTCTGTTTAGAAACAGTTAACTGTGACCTTGACTAGTGGCATGATCTCATCTTAGTGTTGAAGATAGGGTTTAGGTAGTGTGAGGGCAGTCACTAATGGGGAATATGGACTCCAAGAACAGAGAAGACTTAGGGATACAACACTGAAACCCCTGTTCAATCAAGAAGTAAAGAATAAAATAATCCTGAAAACACTCTATCTGCTAAGGCCAGCTGTGCACTTTTACTTAATCATTCATGCAGTAGGTTTATTAACTAATTAACTAGTATCTTCAGATCTGGGCCTCAAGTGACATGGTGAATGTAGGTTAAGAAGAGATTGGAACCTCTTTGATTGGCCAAAACATAGATTGCAGGAAGGACTAAAGAGGAGTTCAGATAATTCAAATGTGTGGAATATTTCTTCACAAACAATTGAGAGTTAACCACCATTTTGGACTTACATATGAACTAAAACTAACCAGCCCCTTTCCTTAACCTATCTTTAGGGATAGTTGTCATTGGGCTGCAGAGTGGTCAGTTTCTGGTCTTACGATTCCCATATTCTGTGATCATATTTCTATCCAAGCTAAGTCATGTGCAGGTTTATATCTCTTTTCCCCATTCTGGTCTGACTGTGCTGAGTATCACTGTAATATATCACACATTGAACTTTTACACCCTCAGGCTACCCTCCTGAGAGATTCAGGCAGCTTTGCCCACAGTAATGGAGCCAGAGTATAAGGATGGTGACAATGAGTGTCTGCTGTTTCTGTTTCAAATCAATGTCCTGTGCACTTGGTTTGATGTCTGCTGTGACCAGTATGAGAAGTGATCATTGGTGACCAAAACTGTTCTAGAACCACAGAAGAGAGTGACTGTCTCTCCTGAGCAAGTGTTCAGTGAGGGTTTCTGAGTCCCACAATCTAAAAGTGGGCCATAAAACACAAACAAAACATGTATAGAATGAGGAAGGACAATACAGGGTCACTACAGTCGCTGGAATCTGAACACTGTGTGAGGAGGATACAGAGAGAAATCCAGGGTGTAGTATGCATTTTGGAAGGATCCACTGGCACTGGTCATGTTTCCTAATTATCCATGATTTCTTACTAAAATGCATAAATGAAGGGGGCATATTTGTGTGGTGAATTATATAAATATGAGCCCTTTACCATGAACGTCCAAAACATGGTCCTGGTCCTCAGACCACTTAGATTTTTAGAGTAAGACCCAGAGTGGCTGTGTGCTGTGATTTTCCCCATGGGAGGAAGTATCTTATCTGTGTATGGTCCACTGAACAACTGTTCATTATCCAATAAAGCTGAACCACTTGAGTTTCTACTATTTTTCTACATATATCCACAGTGACCACTGGAGGACTTTGGCCTAAAGTTATAAGGTCTCATTTCATAAAGAACTGTTGAATTATTTGTATGATGTTCTGGACATATTTGCAAGATGCTTTCACATTCATTACTTGAATTTTCTTTGAGTATTCCTATGTATATCTATTTATCTGTTTTTTGTTTCTTTGTTGAAATCATTTCCAGTTTTTTGCAACTCAATTGTAATGTTGCATGTTCTTATACTGGCCTTAATTTTTTATCATTAACATACTTGTGTTTATTTTTTATAGTACCTCATTGATTTATTATAATTGTATGATAATAGAGGGATTCATGGTACATATTGTCTTACATACAGGAAACATAATTTCATCATCAAATGAATTCACCAGTATCTTGTTTTCCTCACTTACACCATCCTCTAATCATTTTCTCTACTTTATGTGTTTCATTTCTCTTTTTGTTAAAAACTTTTTGCATTAAAATTATTAATAAAGTTGGGATTCACTGTGATATATTGCTATGAGCACATAGCATCATTGGTTTGGTGTCTTTCCCCAGGACCTGCCAATCCCTCTTTTTATTCTTCCCTGGATCTTCTTTCTTTCTTCAATATTTTTACCTTCAAGGATATAGTATTTTCTTTCATAAGTGGAAGTTACCAAGAGAAAAATAAATAAACATGGTAACTCACTGATGTGTGTTTTGAAGGAGATAAAGGATTTTTTCATGACTAACTTGCTTATAAGGTTGTTGATTTTGAGCTTCTCATTGAATGTAAAGAAGATTTGAGTAAAAAATTATTTAAGTAACTTAATATACAGGGTTAACAAAAGAGGAAATCCTCCAAGTTAGAGGATTTAATTTTCCTTTCATTTTGTTTTCAGAATGATTGTTTTATAAATAGTTCAGTGGAAATAATGTCGGTCAGGCAAATGTTCAACCAGCTCTACATGCTACACTACTCAAAAATAAAAATTAAAAGAAAAACCTCACATGAACAATCTTTTTTTTTCCTGTTTAGTTTTATTGGTATCAGGGATTGAACCCAGAGGGGCTTTAAGTCTCAGCCATATTTCCAGCCCCAACCATTTTTTTTTCAGTGAGAGTGTTTTCCTAAGTTTCTTAGGTCCGTGATAGGTTGCAGAGGCTGGCTTTGAATTTCTGATCCTTCTGCCTCAGCCTCATAAGCTGTTAGAATTAAAGGCATAAAGGCATGCAGCACCACAGCCAGTTTTTAGGATTTTCTTGCTTCACAACAATGCATGCATGATAGCACACATTATTTCTAGGAGAGATCATTGGCCATGATTGTACCAGGAGAGAAACAACTACTCTCTTAGAATAAGATTAGAACTCCCTCCTCTTCAATTTCTGATGACTTGTTTTGTGGCCTAATATATAATCTACCCTGCCAATGAATCTATGTTTAATTGCAAAGAATGCTCCTGTGCATGGTCCACAGAGCAACTGTTCACAGGCTAATGTGTGTGACAGTCTGAGAAGAGACTCACATTACTTAGGACACTGTTTCCCACACTGATGATCAGCGTGAGCAGTTTACACTTGTACTTGCATCTACCTCTCCTAAAATCACACTTGATGATCATCCTGCTATGGGCAAATAGAGTTTTATACTGAATCAGACAATCACTGAAGACACATTCTCAATTAGCATTGAGATGCATAGACTTAGCAATATTACTGTGTTATCAGACCAGACAGTCTTTGCCATTCTGGATCAATACAATTGCAACTCTTGATGTGAAATAACATGGCACAATTCTTGCTCACATACCTTTTCTACCACATGGGATGAATGGTGACTTTTCATGTGTTCATTTCATTTTTTCACTAATTCAATATGGGATCACTCATTGGGATAATTCTTATCAGCCTGCAGAAAGAAACATGCATGGTAGAAGGAGAGTAGTATCTCTTCAAATTATCATTGCTATTGTCCAGATGTAGCACAGGCCTCCTCTTTCTACTTTATTGAGCCAAACATTCCTCAGCAAAGGCACATTTCATGGACGCAGAGAATTATGTCTGGAACTCGAAAGGACCTAAAAACTTCGAAATCATGACACCACATGTGAACAAGTCTGATGCAAAGCCTCATGTCCTACCAATTCCTGGACACTTTTTATGCTCACCAAAGCAATGTTCCTAATGTTGGATGGTCAGAAACCACTTCAATATTCCAAGTTGAGTATTAGGATAAATAGCTTCTCTGTGAAATTTTTATTGTTGTTTTGTATTGTTTTGTTTGGGAGATTATTGTCCCTCAGTTGTTGAAGCTTGTCTTTATCTTGTTTTTTCCACTGGCTCAGCCTCCTGGCTATCTGAGGCTACATGCATTTACCACCACAGATGGCAAAAGAAAGTCTTCCCTGACCATAAATCCAACTTGGGCCATGGCAGTGAAGAGAGCTGAATACTAACCACTAGATCATCCAGAGCTTCTTACTCATAAAAATAGACCTACTGTTGAGTTCACACAAGGACCTTCTGGTAGTTCTCATGAGAAGTAATGAAGCTTTTTCTGGATAATTGCATACTCTCCAATGTTCCCCCTATGTCCAGCGGTGAGAATGCACTCACTTGACCTTTTCCTCCAGCTGTTTGTTTTATGGAGCAAGCTCTGAATGCAGCCTGTTCTTCTCTCACTCTGGCCACCTCATGGCAATCAACCTCTTTCTTTTTTGATTGTTCAAACATCTGATTATTGTGCCCCAAATATGTAAGGGACAATCTGGGCTCACATTTATGCCCCTTGAATTCCCCTCCGTTGATTTTAAAGTGAGAGAGTGCACAACAACATAGCAAATATGGTGGCCCTCAGAACTCCTGGATTTTTTAAACTTTTTTCCTCTTAGCTAAAACTATCCAAATGAACATTTTATCCCTGAAGGAATCCAAATGGAAGTTTCTCAGATCCAAATCTTGCCATCTTTTCCAACCCCCTTAGATGTCCTGGTTCATTTCCTTGGAAATTGAGATTTTTTTCCCAGATATGTTTTATAAACACTGAGAATCTCATCTGAGATGAGTGTAAGAGGAAATGTGAAAGGCACTCATTTCTTATTTACCTCACTGAAATTGAGAAAATTTTGGACTCTCCACAAGAAGAATGTGTATTACAATGGTTTTGAATACTTTCTTATGGTTGCCACAGTCCTGGACATATCTGGAAATATGAACCTTCAACAACTGTCCCTGTACTGAACCTCCCTGACATGTTATTTATTGTTATCAACATATGGAGATTCCACAATTTTCTTAGGAGTATTCGTGTCACCAGATGGGCTCCACGAAATGTGCTGCAGTTAGAGAGAGAGGTCTTTGCAGAGATTGTGGTAATATAAGAGACATGCTCCAATCTCTCTGACCTCAGCACACAGGACAGGAGCCTCACCCTCCCAGTGCTCTTCTGATTCCAAGTAACTCCCTGGGAGTTTTGCATGTCATCCCTCTTGCCTTTTATCTCAGTCCTACCTCAAGCTCTGAATTAGGACAGTCACTCTTCAAAGTGAGAAGATGAAGGGCCTGTCTAGGCATATCCACAGGCCCATTTGAGGAGATGTTGACCCTAGTGAAGAGTGAGAAGATATCAAATGGAAACGGGTTTCTAATTGTACTCCATCAATTTTTGAAGGAAAGATCTTAGACCAGGATGTGAATAATACAATGAACCTAATAAAGGCTGGATTATATGGCTCTCTATACTGATGGAATTATAAAATACAATTTTGATACAAAATGAATCAAAGAGTCCATCCACACAGAAAAATTTAGGGACCACCAAGTTCATGCTGTACCCTTAGTAGAATCAAGAGAAAATCAACACAATGTGGAAGAGTCCCAAAAGAAATTTATAGACTGAAAGAAATCATTCAAAAATGCATATCTGCTGTGAGTTTCCAGATATAAAAGTTATATTAAAGGAACCTAACCAATATTCAAAAAAAGAGAGTCAATGGTTGCCTGGATGATTCTTTTTTTTTAATTTTTTTAAATTATTAGTTGTTCAAAACATTACAAAGCTCTTGACATATCATATTTCATACATTTGATTCAAGCAGATTATGAACTCCCATTTTTACCCCATATACATACTGCAGATTCCCATGGGTTACACATCCACTTTTTTACATACTGCCAAACTAGTGTGTGTTGTATTCTGCTGCCCTTCCTATCCTCTACTATCCCCCTCCCCTCCCCTTCCCTCCCCTCCCCTCCCATCTTCTCTCTCTACCCCATCTACTGTAATTCATTTATCTCTCTTGTTTTTTCCCCTTTCCCCTCACTTCCTCTTATATGTAATTTTGTATAACAATGAGGGTCTCCTTCCTTTACCATGCAATTTCCCTTCTCTCTCTCTTTTCCTCCCCCCTCTCATCCCTATGTAATGGTGATCTTCTTCTCATGCTCATCCTCCCTGCTCTGTTCTTAGTTGCCCTCCTTATATCAAAGAAGACATTTGGCATTTGTTTTTTTTAGGGATTGGCTAGCTTCACTTAGCATAATCTGCTCTAGTGCCATCCATTTCCCTGCAAATTCCATGATTTTGTCATTTTTTAGTGCAGAGTAATACTCCATTGTGTATAAATGCCACATTTTTTTATCCACTCATCTATTAAAGGGCATCTAGGTTGGTTCCACAGTCTAGCTATTGTGAATTGTGCTGCTATGAACATCGTTGTAGCAGTATCCCTATAGTACACTCTATTACGGTCTTTAGGGAATAGTCTGAGAAGGGGGATAGCTGGGTCAAATGGTGGTTCCATTCCCAGCTTTCCAAGGAATCTCCATATTGCTTTCCAAATTCGCTGCTACTAATTTGCAGCCCCACCAGCAATGTACGAGTGTACCCTTTTCCCCACATCTTCACCAGCACTTGTTGTTGTTTGACTTCATAAGGGCTGCCAATCTTACTGGAGTGAAATGGTATCTTAGGGTGGTTTTGATTTGCATTTATCTGACTGCTAGAGATGGTGAGCATTTTTTTCATGTAATTGTTCATTGATTGTATATCCTCTTCTGAGAAGTGTCTGTTCAGGTCCTTGGCCCATTTGTTGATTGGGTTATTTCTTATCTTATTGTTTAATTTTTTGAGTTCTTTGTATACTCTGGATATTAGGGCTCTATCTGAAGTGTGAGGAGTAAAAATTTGTTCCCAGGATGTAGGCTCCCTATTTACCTCTCTTATTGTTTCTCTTGCTGAGAAAAAACTTTTCAGTTTGAGTAAGTCCCATTTGTTGATTCTTGTTTTTAACTCTTGTGCTATGGGTGTCCTATTAAGGAATTTGGAGCCCGACCCCACAATATGTAGATCAGAGCCAACTTTTTCTTCTATCAAATGTAGAGTCTCTGTTTTGATATCAAGCTCCTTGATCCATTTTGAGTTAACTTTTGTGCATGGCGAGAAAGGGATTCAGTTTCATTTTGTTGCATATGGATTTCCAGTTTTCCCAGCACCATTTGTTGAAGATGCTATCCTTCCTCCATTGCATGCTTTTAGCACCTTTATCAAATATAAGATAGTTGTAACTTTGTGGATTGGTCTCTGCGTCCTCTATTCTGTACCATTGGTCCACCCGCCTGTTTTGGTACCAGTACCATGCTGTTTTTGTTACTATTGTTCTGTAGTATAGTTTGACATATGGTATCGCTATACCGCCTGATTCACACTTCCTGCTTAGAGTTGCTTTTACTATTCTAGGTCTTTTATTTTTCCATATGAATTCCATGATTGCTTTATCTATTTCTACAAGAAATGCCATTGGGATTTTGATTGGCATTGCATTAAACCTATAGAGAACTTTTGGTAATAACACCATTTTGATGACGTTAGTTCTGCCTATCCATGAACAGGGTATATTTTTTCCATCTTCTAAGAACTTCTTCTATTTCTCTCTTTAGGGTTCTGTAGTTTTCATTGTATAAATCTTTCACCTCTTTGTTAGGTTGATTCCCAAGTATTTTTTTTTTTTGAGGATATTGTGAATGGAGTGGTTGTCCTCATTTCCATTTCAGAAGATTTGTCACTGATATACAGGAATGCCTTTGATTTATGCATGTTGATTTTATATCCTGCCACTTTGCTGAATTCATTTATTAGCTCTAGTAGTTTCTTTTTAGACCTTTTGGGTCTTCTAGGTATAAGATCATATCATCTGCAAATAGTGATAATTTAAGTTCTTCTTTTCCTATTTTTATGCCTTTAATTTCTTTCGTCTGTCTAATTGCTCTGGCTAGTGTTTTGAGAACTATACTGAATAGAAGTGGTGAGACAGGGCATCCCTGTCTTGTTCCAGATTTTAGAGGTAATGCCTTCAATTTTTCTCCATTCAGAATGATTCTAGCCTGAGGCTTAGCATAGATAGCTTTTACAATGTTGAGGTAAGTTCCTCTTATCCCTAGTTTTTCTATGGTTTTGAACATAAAGGGATGCTGTACTTTGTCAAATGCTTTTTCTGCGTCTATCAAGATGATCATATGGTTCTTATCTTTAAGTCTATTGATGTGGTGAATAACATTTATTGATTTCCATATATTGAACCATCCTTGCATCCCACGGAAGAATCTTACTTGATCATGGTGCAAAATTTTTTTGATGTGTTTTTGTATCGGATTTGTCAGAATTTTATTGAGGATTTTTGCATATATGTTCATTAGAGATATTTGTCTGTAGTTTTGTTTTTTGAGGTGTCATTGGTTTCAGAATCAGGGTGATGTTGGCCTCATAGAATGAATTTGGAAGAGCTCCCTCTTTTTCTATTTCCTGAAATAACTTGAAAAGTATTGGTATTAATTCTTCTTTAAAGGTTTTGTAAAACTCTGCTGTATACCCATGCGGTCCTGGGCTTTCCTTTGTTGGTAGTATTTTGATTGCTTCTTCTATTTCATCCATTGATATTGGTCTGTTCAAATTGTGTGTATCCTCCAGACTCAGTCTGGGCAAATCATATGACTTAAGAAATTTATTGATGTCTTCACTATCTTCTACTTTATTGAATATAGGGTTTCAAAATAATTTCTAATTGTTGTCTGTATTTCTGTAGCATCTGTTGTGATATAGCCTTTATCATCCCGTATGTTAGTAATTTGAGTTCTTTCTCTTCTTCTCTTCGTTAGCATGGCTAAGGGTCTGTTGATCTTATTTATTTTTTTGAAGAGCCAACTTTTAGTTTTGTCATTTTTTTTCAATAGTTTCTTTTGTTTCAATTTCATTGATTTCCACTCTGATTTTAAGTATTTCTTGCCTTCTGCTACATTTGCTGTTGTTTTTTCTCTTCCTTTTCTAGGGCTTTGAGATGAAGTGTGAGATCATTTATTTGTTGTTTTTTTTTTTCTTTTTTGTTTTTTTTTTTTTTTTGTTTGTTTGTTTGTTTGTTTTGAGGAATGACCTCCAGGCAATGAATTTCCATCTTAAAACTGCTTTCATTGTGTCCCATATATTCTGATATGTTGTGTCTATATTTTCATTTATCCCTAAGAATTTTTTTGATTTCCTCCTTTATATCTTCTGTAACCCATTGATCATTCAGTAACATATTATTCATTTTCCATGTGATGTAGGATTTTTCCTTCCTTCTTTTATCTTTGATTTCCAGTTTCATTCCATTATGAACAGATAAAATGCATGGTATTATCTCCACACCTTTATATTTACTGAGGGTTGCCCTATGGCATAATATATGGTCTATTTTTGAGAAGGATCCGTGTGCTACTGAGAAAAAGTATATCCACTTGATGATGGTTGATATATATATTATATATATATATATATATATATATATATATATATATATATATATATATATATATATATATATATATCAGTTAAGTCTATGTTATTGATTGTGATATTGAGTTCTATAGTTTCTTTATTCAACTTTTGTTTGGAGGATCTGTCCAATGGTGAGAGAGGTGTGTTGAAGTCACCCATTATTATTGTGTTGTGGTCTATTTAATTCTTGAACTTGAGGAGAGTTTGTTTTATGAATGTTGCAACACCATTATTTGGTGCATAAATATTGATAATTGTTATGACTTATTGGTGAATGGTTCCTATTAACAGTATATAATGTCCTTCCTTATACCTTTTGATTAACTTAGTCTTGACGTCGATTTGATTCGATATGAGGATGGCCACCCCTGCTTGCTTACGAGTACTTTGTGCATGGTATGTTTTTTCCCAACCTTTCACCTTCAGCCTGTGTATGGCTTTTCCAATCAGATGTGTCTCCTGGAGACAGTATATTGTTGGATTTTTTTTTTAATTCATGTTACCTGCCTTTGTCGCTTTATTGGTGAGTTTAAGCCATTAACGTTTAGAGTTACTATTCGTATATGGTTTGTACTTCCAGCCATGTTCCATTATATCTTTTTTTTTTTTCTTAATTTGGTTTGTTTCTCCATGATTAGCTTCTCCCGGTCCTCTGGCTTTACTGAGTTACTTTCCATTGTTGGTTTTGGTTATTGTTTTCCAGTGCTGCCTCATGTAGTGTTTTGCTCAAGATGCTTTGCAATGCTTGTTTTCTGGCTGTAAATTCTTTTACCTTTTGTTTATCATGAAATATTTTTATTTCGTTGTCATGCCTGAAGCTTAATTTTGCTGGATACAAAATTCTTGGTTGGTCTTCATTGTCTTTCATTGTTTAAAACACGTTCTTCCAGGATCTTCTCGCATTCAGCGTCTGTGATGAAAAATCCGTTGTTAACCTTATTGGTTTACCCCTGAATGTAATCTGCCTCCTTTCTCTTGTAGCTTTTAATATTTTCTCTTTGTTCTGTATATTGAATATCTTCATAACAATGTGTCTTGGCGTTGGTCTACTGTGATTTTGTATGCTCGGTGTCCTGTATGCATCTACAATTTGTACATCCATTTCCTTTTTTATATCTGGAAAGTTTTCTAGAATTATTTCAACCTCTATACCTTCCTCTATCCCGATGACTCTTAAGTTTGTTTTTTTTTATGTTATCCCATATCTCTTGGGTTTTTTCTCATGATTTTTTCCCAGCTTTTCTGAGTTGGCTAGACTCTTTTCAAGATGATATATTTTGTCGTCATTATCTGATGTTCTGGCTTCTACTTGCTCCACTCTGTTAGTGATACTCTCATTTGAGTTTTTAATTTGATTTATAGTTTCCTTCATTTCTAGAATTATTGTTTGATTTGTTTTTATAATCTCTATCTCCTGATAAAGATGCTTATTTGCTTCTTTTATCTGTTTATATAATTCATTTTGAATGTGCTCTTTCATTGTTTGAATTTGCTGTCTCATATCCTCTTTAAGATTCCATTCCATCTGTCTAAGGTATTCCTTGAGTTCTTTATTTGACAATTTTTCTGATGCCTCTAGGTCCTCCTGAATATTTATGCTGTCCTGAATTGTTTGTACCCCTTTTCTTCCTTGCTTTTTCATGCTGCTCATGTTACTTCTTGTTCTGTTTGACTGCTGAGTTACTGTTTACTCCTATAAATTTATTTGGTTTTGTGTGTCTCTGGGGTCTCGCTTTTGTGATGGTAGACTATGACTAGAGATGATGAGTTTTGTTGCACTTTAATGCAGATTCATTCATTTCCTAAACTGTGTACGGATTCTGATGGCATATAGCAGTCTGTGGTTTGGTCTTGGGACTAATATTTAGGTGGAATGATGTGCTGGTATTGAGGTTGGTATCTCTTGGCAACCTTGGAAGGTTGCTCTACTAACGAGGGATATTAACAGGAGAACGGTCTGGAGTATTTGGGGGTAGCTAGGGACTTGGTAGCACTATAGAACTCCTCGGAACATTAACCTATACATATTTAGTAAATTACACATAAACAGCATCATGATATTTGGGAGAAAAGTTATTAGAAGAGAAGGGAAGAAGTCACTAAAGAGATTGAGAGTAAACAGGTAAAATTCAATGAAAGGGGGATAAGGAAATTGAAAAGAAATGAAAAGACAAAAGAAAAAAATAGAAAATAAAAAATTTTTTAAAATAACCAAAAAAATAAAAATTAAAAAATAATTTAAAAAATATAAAAAAAAATTAAAAAATAATTAAAATGCAGTCTTAGAGTTCGACTAACTTCTCTTCCAGTAGGTGGAGCTGTGTCCACTGGGCCCAGCTTTTCCTCTCCATATGCAGGAATCAATCACTGTGAAGCAGTTCCTCCCCTCGACTGGGCGGGTCCCCAATCCTGAGTGCCTAGGGCCTTTTCTTGTGTCTAGTCACTTCCCCACTTTTCCTACAGCCAGGCCCCAATCACTGGTGATGCTCACCACAATATTTGCTACACGCCAGATCTGCTGCTCCCGGGAGCCCTATTTTCTTGTATGACTGGGTACACTCTCCCTGCTGGCCATTCTCTCAGACCCTAAAGTTGTGGAGTGTGGGGCTGAGAACCCTCAGCGTATTTTGCTTGCCCTCTGGTAGCCATGCCCCTTGTAGCTGGTGCAAGAGACCTCAGTTGTCAGTGCTGGTGGGAGTGGTAGCCCAGGGTCCCGTACTGCAGATCCCGCAATGCTCCTGATTCCCTCAGTCTGACTATGGCACTCACAGGAGAGCTGGGAGGGGCCCTTGAGGTTTCCCTGCTGTGTGGAGAGGGAGGGCTAGGGGGTTACACACCTGCCACCACTGGTTTCAATGAAGTTATCTCCTCCGCTGCATTTTGGTGAGGTCAGTTCTCTGCCATGGTGGTGTCCCATGCAAATGGCGACAGTTCGTTCCCTTTGCTGGGTGTCCCATGCAACAGGTGTGTCCTGACCAGCTCTCCCCAGCCCCATCTCAATCCTGTGGCCACTGCCTATGAAGGCTCCATTGGTATTTACCTCCGCAGGATCAGGAGGGGCCGACAAGTTGTTTCAGTGGGATTGTTTAGTGCTGAGTCACAGCGGTTTGGGATTGTCTGTGAGATGCAGGCGAAGGGGAGCCTGAATTCAGCCGATCTGAGCTTGGTGTGTGTTCTGAGAGGTGCAGACTGTTTGCCCCAGATCCACGATAGCTCAGCATTGCCTAGTGATCCTGAGCAAACAGCATTTAGATGGTTTAAGACTCCCTATGCCCATGCAGCTGAAGAGGTCATAGACTTGATCTCTCCGCGCCCGCCACCATGTTGGATCCTCTCTGGATGTTTCTTTGAGCAGAGATGGAGGGAGGATTCCAAATGGCCAAAGGGGGCTTTGTGTGCTGGTGGTTAGATTCCTTGGCCTGAGTGTGTTGATATTCCCAAAGGTGTGAAAATATCTAAAAATCTCTCAAAGTTTAAATTTATATGTGTTTTATTGTCTGTCAAATACTGAATGTTAGGAAACTTATATAAAATTAGGCTAAAACATGAATCACAGATATACATAATGAGGGCAAAGGAGAAGATACAGTTCTAGAATTCCTGGAAATGGAAAAAAAAATGGAAAGTGGAACCACAGAATTCCCATCAGAGAGCAAGTCTGAGGTGACCAGGGTTGCACTGGCTGCCTTATCACCTGAACTTCAAGGCAAAGAGACTACAACATCATGTTTAGCTCCTCAAACTAATGAGAAGCAGGAATTTATGTTTTTAGAAGATATTTTCCTAGGAGCATGCTGCTGTGAATGACTATGAGGAAAGAGGACAAGAAAGTCCTCACTCAAAGAACTGCCAGGAGATTCAGCTGGGCCTGCAATAGTGGTAGCAGAAAAACTCAGAGTGCAGTCCTGCGCAAAGCTGCTGGGTGTTTGCCCTCCTGACAGATGGTAAAGGGGTTTTTGTCCTACTTCCCCATGAACCTGAAGCACTGTGCGAGAACTGAGGCTACTGTCATAAGACTGACAGAAATAGTCAGCCTCATCCTCAGGCTGTAGCCTATTGATGGTCAGTGAGCCAGAGTTGCCAGATTTAGAGCCAGAGAAGTGATCAGGGACCCCTGAGGGTCGATTACTATTACTATAGATGAGGAGTTTGGGGGCCGTTTCTGGGAGCTGTTGGTACCAGTGCACATTATAGCTATTCCCAATATTTGTGCTGCTTCCAGTGCAGGAGATGGTGACTGTCACTCCTGGAGTCCCAGACATTGTGGGCTGCTGAGTCAGCACAGACTGGGACCAGGACCCTGGAAGTGAGAGAAACATGGAGAGCATAAGTTTTGTCTAGAAACAAGAGTAGATTCAGGACTCCCACACCCTATCCCTCCTCCATATCATGTCACCTGTGCACTGAACAAGGAATGTGAAGAGGAGACAGGACCAGGCCATTGTGAAGGTCATCCTGAGCTCCAACTTCTGTTCCTGATTCTGAACAGAGGTTTCCCCCAAATCTCTCCCTTTCCCTCTTCATACTCTGAGAAGGGGAGGGATTATTTATGCAAATAGATTTCTCCCTGTTTTCTGACTGGTCCTGGTTCAGACTCCTTTACATAAAGATGCCAAGAGGGTATGCAGGAGTGGAGTTGGGTTGGTTTAGGGGTGTGGGAGTTCACAGCTGTGAGCCATAACAAGAGAGCATTAGGCAGGGCCAGGTGACTCATTACATTCTGGTTATTTCCTGAATCCTCTTGACTGGTCTGCAGTGCCCCCTGTTGTCCAAGCCCATACACATCATCATGTGACATTCTGATCAGAACCCCTGAGACAGTCCTACAATCCCACTGCATCCCCACTGCCTCTTACTAGTGGCCAGGAGAGTCAGCCTCTTCTGTGGCCTCCTCATTACCTCAGAATGCCTTCTTCCTTTCCTCTGACTCCACATTTTGAATTTATGCATACTTCGCTTGACTCTTTCCTGGACAGGACTAAATGTTGTCTTTGATGTAAATTCTTCTCAGATCAAAATTAAGCAGGCAAACATAAAGTCTCTTGTTTTATCATCTTGCAGGGTAGCATCTAGTTTATTAAATACAGCACAAATCTTTGTTCTAAAGGTTCTATCACCTAGTACTTGGTGACGAACTCAGTGGCAAAATCTTATGAATAGCCTTTTGATGCCATTTAGAAGATACTTACATGTATGCATGTTTTCAAACTTTCTAATTTCACATGTTTGTAACCCCTATTGTCAGCAAGTGACACTGCAAGTGGTGACTATGAGTCTGTCACAGCCATATACCTTCAGCCACCATTGTCTACATGAAATGCAACAGGGACTGTAGATCCTGAAAGGACTTAGAAAACAGGACTCATGTATGTTTTTAGACATGGATGGAATGCACTATTTTAGGCAGTGGGAGGGATGGAGGTGGTGTGGACATGAATATCAGCCTTTTGTTCAAATTTGTCCAATAGGTTTCAGTGCATTTTACAAGGCTTCGTGTGGTTGCAGCTGAGGAAGTAAATCATATTCTGAATTTTTAAAAACTTTTATTCTGTTTTTAATTGTTCTTATTAGTTATAGATGACAAGAGATGCTATTTTGACATATTACACATATGTGGATTATAACTTCCCACTCTTCTGGTTACATATGGTACAGAATTACATTGGTCATATATTTATAATGCGCATATGAGCACATGTCTGATTTATTCTACTATCTTTCCTATCCCTGTAACACCTCCCTTCCCTTCATTACCCTCTGTCTAATCCAAAATATTTCTATTCATCCTTAAGCCCTGCCCTTATTTGAGTTACCACCCACTTTCAGAGAGAACATGCAGCCTTTGGTTTGGAGGATTCGCTTTTTTCACTTAACATGATAGTCTCCAGTTCCATTCATTTACTTGTAAATACCATAATTTCATTGATCTTTGTAGCTAGCTAATATTCCATTGTGTACATATAGGACATTTTCTTTATCCATTTATCTGTTGAAGGGTACCTAGAATGGTTTTATAGTTTAGCTCACATAAATTTAACTGGTATAAATATCCATATGGGTGCATCACTCTAATATGTCAATTTTAAGACCTTTGGGTATAAGCCAAGAAGTAGAGTAACTGGAACAAACGGTGATTCCTTTCCAAGTTTTGTGAGGAATCTCCATACTGCTTTCCAGAATTTTTGCACCAATTTGCAGTCCAACCAGCAGTGTATGAGTGTACATTTTTCCCCACAATTTTGGCAACATTTGTTACAATTTCTATTGTAACTGGCTAATTTACATTGTAACTGGGTTCTAATTTTCATTGTAACTGATGGAATCTCAATGTAGTTTTAATTTCCTTTCTCTAACTGCTAGAGATGTTGAATATTTTTTCATAATTTTGACACTTCTAGATCCCAAGATAGGCAACAACTGTCATTCTAGGCCTTAGAAACTTCCATACTTAGGAACATAATTCATCTCATAGTAGGTTGTGTTTTTTATCTCCAGCACATTTTGTAATTAAATATAGACAGAATTAATATGAAACAAATATATTTATTTCTGGGATACGATATATTGTGTGTATTGTGGAATCTAATAATTGTTACTTTTATAAAGTAATAATGTATAGATTAAAATATAATTTACATTTTCTGATTAATAGATTATTTTAAAATAAGTTATACATAAAATGTGTGCATTAGAAAGTAACTTAAATTTTAAAGTTTAATATATTAAAGTTTTATCATTATTTTTTTTCCTTTCTTCCTTCCTTCTTTCCTCTACTTTTTAGAAATAGACACTGTCAGCCCCTTTGCGAATTTCTGTAGTTTTAATAAAAATTCACTTCTTCACGTCCACATACAACTATGTGAAGTACATGACTGTTAATGTCCTTTAGATTCTTTCTTTCTACAGGACAAGCTCCAGTTGCCCTTCATTGCAGAAAAAGCCAGAACAAAAAAAAAAATCATCTCTACTGCAGATCAGGAAGTTTATGTCTGCTCTTCTTCATAAGTTTAGCCAAATCCACCAACACATACAGAGTTTTCTTTTGCTCAACCTCCTCTCTAATTTTATCTCCATACATGAACCCAGATATCTGAACTCTTTACATCAAGCAACATGAAACTAATTATATAAAATGACCAATGTTTCAGAAACAAAATTGCAGATAGAAAATAAGCAAATGATAGTGGAACTGCAAATTGCTGCAACCACTCTGGAAAGCATATGGAGATTCCTCATAAAACGTGGAATGGAATGGAGTGGAACTGCACATCATGTTCAACCACAAGAAAGGTATCAAAACTGAAATAGGTTGCAACAAATGAATATATAATATGTTAAATATACTCTCATGTCATGAATATCTAAGCAACAAATAAAAATATAAAATGAGCACATGAAATAACACTAGATCTCATTTATTTTTAGACTGTGCATGTTAAGGTAGCAATGACATTTGTTACACATTTGTTTAATGGTTTGAGTATTCCACAAAGGCAATTAAGTGAAAATAAACATATATACAGATACAGTACATTCACTGTGAAATCAGGTACCTGAAGGTCATGTGGAAATCAAAAAGAATGATGACTTATGCTCAGCTAGCATGAGTTCACCCATTCACTAAAGCCAATCTGTGGATCACTGCCTAGATGAATGAATACACTGGTTATTCATAAGAAGAATAAACACTTCAGTGAGGATATTTGTCTATCATTATAATATCTTTCTTCATTAATTTAAACACAAGTGCAGGTCTATGATTACTGACAAGAAGCACTCTAAATATAGATTATTCTTTCAACCAGGCTTGACATTATGATAAGAGTAAAATAAACCAATTTTATCATTATTGTCTAAGGCTTTGGAATATTGAAATATGAAATCAAGTTTGAGAAAGATCTTATACAGGGCAAGACAACTTCTTATAAAAACTTATTTTTTACTGCCTCCACTTGAAGGAGAACATCTGAATTTTATTATCCACATAGATAGTTCACATGAGTCTATGAATAAGAAGTTTTAAAAAAGCAAATAAAAGAGAAAAAATAAAACACAATTTTACATGACAATCTGAAGAGACATCGTGGATATTTACATGTTTAATTCAATGATACTCTTTTTATTTTTTATTTTTATTTTTTTATTAGCTACACATGACATTACAATGATCTTGGCAATTCATACATTTGAATGAATTGGGGTATAATTTCTCTCTTTCTGATTGCACAGATTGCAGAATCACACTGGTCATAGAGTCACCTATATACATACAGCAATCATAATGTCCATTCTATTCTGCTGCCCTTCCTATCCCCCCTTCCCCTCTCCTCATCCCCATCCTTTCTCTCTATCCAATATAATGTGACACAATTTTTTTTCTTTTCCTCATCACAACATCATACATGTATTCTGTATAATGATGAGGGTCTCCTTCCATCTTCCATGCAACTCCTTTTCTTCCTTCTTTTCCCTCCCAAAACTCTTCCCTCCCAACACTCTTCCCTATTTACTGGTAATCTTCTTCTCATGCTCTTCCTCCCTATCCCATTTTAAGTCACTCCCCTTATATCAGAGAAGACATTTGGCATTTGTTTTTTTAGGGATTGGCTAACTTCATTTAGCATAATCTGCTCTAATGTCATCCATTTCCCTGCAAATGCCATGATCTTGTTATTTTTTAGTGCTGAGTAATATTCCATTGTATATAAATGCCACTTTTTAATCCATTCATCTATTGAAGGGCATCTAGTTCCACCATCTAGCTATTGTGAATTGTGCAGCTATAAATATTGATGTGGCTGTGTCCCTGTAGTATGCTCTTTTAGATCTTTTGGGTATAGTCCAAGAAGGGGAATAGCTGGGTCAAATGGTGGTTCCATTCCCAGCATTCCCAGGAATCTCCATACTGCTTTCCAAATTGTCTCCACCAATTTGCATTCCCACTGGCTATGTATGAGTGTACATTTTTCCCCTCATCCTCACCAGCACTTATTTTTGTTTGACTTCATAATGGCTGCCATTCTTATTGGAGTGAGATGGTATCTTAGAGTAGTTTTAATTTGCATTACTCTGATTGCTAGAGATGGTGAGCATTTTTTCATGTATTTGTTGATTGATTGTATATCCTCTTCAGAGAAGTGTCTGTTCAGATCCTTGGCCCATTTGTTGATTGGGTTATTGATTTATTTTTGTTGTTTAACTTTTGGAGTTCTTTGTATACTGTAGATATTAGAGCTCTATCAGATGTGTGAGGGATAAAAATTTGTTCCCAGGATGTAGGCTCCCTATTCACCTCACATATTATTTCTCTTGCTGAGAAAAAACTTTTTAGTTTGAATTCATCCCATTTGTTGATTATTGGTTTTAACTCTTGTGCTATAGGTGTCTTATTAAAGAATTTGGGGCCTTCCCCCACATGATGAAGATTAGGGCCAACTTTATCTTCTATTAGATTCAGAGTCTCTGGACTGATTCCTAGCTCCTTGATCCATTTTGAGTTGACTTTTGTGCATGGTGAGAGAAAGAGATTCAATTTCATTTTGTTGCATATGGATTTCCAGTTCTCCCAGTACCATTTGTTGAAGATGCTATCCTTTCTCCATTGCATGTTTTTAGCACATTTGTCTAATATAAAGTAGTTGAAATTTTGTGGATTGGTCTCTATGTCCTCTATTCTGTACCATTGGTCTACCAGCCTGTTTTTGTACCATTACCATGCTGTTTTTGTTACTATAGCTCTATAGTATAGTTTAAAATCTGGAATTGCGATACCACCAGTTTCATTCTTCCTGCTTCGAATTACTTTAGCTATTCTGGGACTCTTATTTTTCCATATAAATTTCATGATTGCTTTTTCTATTTCTGAAAGGAATGCCATTGGGATTTTGATGTGAATTACATTGAATCTGTAAAGTGCTTTTGGTAATATGGTCAGTTTAATAATATTAATTCTACCTATCCATGAGCAAGGTAAATCCTTCCATCTTCTAAGGTCTTTTTCTATTTCTTTCTCTAGGGTTCTGTAGTTTTCATTGTATAGATCTTTCACCTCTTTTGTTAGGTTGATTACCAGGTATTTTTTGAGGATATTGTGAATGTGGTAGTTATCCTCATTTCCATTTCAGAGAATTTGTCACTGATATATAGGGGTCTTGATTTATGGATATTGATTTTATATCCTGCCACTTTACTGAAATCATTTACTAGTTTTAGAAGTTTCTTGGTTGAACTTTTTGTGTCTGCTAATATGGGGTCACGTCATAGGCAGATAGTGCTAATTTAAGTTCTTCTTTTCCTATATTTATGACTTTAATTTCTTTCATCTGTCTAATTGCTCTGGCTAGTGTTTCAAGAACTATGTTGAATAGAAGTGGTGAGAGAGAGCAACCCTCTCTTGTTCCAGATTTTAGAGGGAATGCCTTTAATTTTTCTCCATTTAGAATTATGCTGGCCTGAGGTTTAGCATCTATAGCTTTTACCATGTTTAGGTAATTTCCTGTTATCCATAATTTTTCTAGTGTCTTGAACATAAAGGAATGCTGTATTTTGTCAAATGCTTTTTCTGCATCTATCGAGATGATCATATGTTTCTTATCTTTAAGTCTATTGATGTGGTGAATAACATTTATTGATTTCCGTATATTGAACCAGCCTTGCATCCCAGGGATGAATCCCACTTGGTCATGGTGCACTATCTTTTTGATATGTTTTTGTATCCGATTTGCTAGAATTTTATTGAGGATTTTTGCATCTATATTCATTAGGGATATTGGTCTGAAGATTTCTTTCTTTGAAGTGTCTTTATCTAGTTTTGGAATCAGGGAGATGTTGGCCTCGTAGAATGAATTTGGAAGTGCTCCCTCTTTTTCTATTTCCTGAAATAGATTGAAGAGCATTGGTATTAGTTCTTCTTTAAAGTTCTTGTAAAACTCTGCTGTATATCCATCCAGTCCTGGGCTTTTCTTGGTTGGTAATATTTTGATGGCTTCTTCTATTTCCTCACTTGATATTGGTCTTTTTAGGTTGTTTATATCATCCTGACTCAATCTGGGTAGCTCATATCCCTTAAGGAATTTATCGATGACTTAACTATCCTCTATTTTATTAGAGTATAGAGTTTCAAAATAATTTCTAATTATCTTATGTATTTCTGAAGTGTCTGTTGTGATGTTGGCTTTTTCATTCCATATGCTAGCAATTTGTGTTCTCTTTCTTCTTCTCTTTCTTAGCATAGCTAGTGATCTATCAATCTTATTTATTTTTTCAAAGAACCAACTTTTAGTTTTGTCAATTTTTTTGATTGTTTATTTTGTTTTGATTTCATTGATTTCAGCTCTGATTTTAATTATTTCTTGCCTTCTACTGTATTTGCTTCTGATGTGTTCTTTTTCTAGGGCTTTGAGATGTAGTGTGAGGTCATTTATTTGTTGGCTTTTCCTTTTATTAAGGAATGGACTCCATGAAATTAATTTTCCTCTTAGTATTGCTTTCATAATGTCCCAGAGATTTCAATGTTGTGTCTGAGTTTTCATTTACCTCTAAGAATTTTTAATTTCCTCTTTGATGTCTTCTGCAACCCTTTGTTCATTCAGTGGCATATTGTTTATTCTCCATATGATGTAGGAATTTTTCTTTCTTATTTTATCATTGATTTCCAATTTCATTCCATTATGATAAGATAAAATGCATGGTAATATCTCTTCTCCTTTGTATTTGCTAAGATCTACCCTGTGACATAATATATGGTCTATTTTTGAGAAGGATCCATGTGCTGCTGAGAAAAAAGTGAATCCACTTGATGTTGGGTGGTATATTCTGTATATATATATATATATATATATATATATATATATATATATATATATATATATAAATTACGTCTAAGTTATTAATTGTATTATTGAACTCTATAGTTTCTTTATTCAACTCTTTTGGAAGATCTGTCCACTTGTGAGAGAAGTGTGTTAAAATCTCCCATGATTATTGTGTTGTGGTCTATTTGACTCTTGAACTTCAGAAGAGTTTGTTTGATGAACATAGCTACACCATTGTTTGGGGCATATATATAATGATTGTTAAGTCTTGTTGGTGTATGGTTCCCTTGAGCAGTATGTAGTGTCCTTCTTTATCTCTTTTGATTAACTTTGGCTTGAAGTCTATTTTATTTGATATAAGTATGGACACCCCTGCTTGCTTCCGAGGTCCATATGAGTGGTATGATTTTTCCCAACCTTTCACTTTCAGTCTGTGTATGTCTCTTCCTATCAGTTGAGTCTCCTGTAGGCATCATATTGTTGGATTTTTTTTTTTTTTTTTTTTTGTAATCCAGTCTACTAGCCTATGTCTTTTGATTGGTGCATTTATGCCATTAAAATTTAGGGTTACTATTGAGATATGGTTTGTACTTCCAGCCATATTTGTTTATTTATGTTACTTAACATGATTTGTTTTTCCTCTTTTATTAGTTTTTCCTTTACTGTACTACCGTCCTCCCCCCCCCCGTTGGTTTTCATTGTTATTTTTCGTTTCCTCTTCATGTAATGTTTTGCCAAGGATGTTTTGAAGAGCTGGTTTTTTAGCTGCAAATTCTTTTAACTTTTGTTTATCGTGGAAGATTTTTATTTCATCTTCAATCCTGAAGCTTAATTTCTATGGATACACGAATCTTGGTTGGAACCCATTTTCTTTCAGCATTTGAAATATGTTGTGCCAGGATCTTCTAGATTTCAGAGTCTGTGTTGAAAGATCAGCTGTTATCCTGATTGGTTTAATGCAATCTTCTTCCTCTCTCTTGTGGCTTTTAAGATTCTCTCCTTATTCTGTATGTTGGGCATCTTCATTATAATGTGTCTAGGTGTGGATCTCTTATGATTTTGTACATTTGGCATCCTGTAGGCTTCTAGGATTTGGATTTCTGTTATATTCTTCAAATCTGGGAAGTTTTCTAGCATTATTTCATCGAACAGATTGCTCATTCCTTTGGTTTGGACCTCTTTACCCTCTTGTATCCCAATAACTCTTAAGTTTGGTCTCTTTATGTTATCCCATATTTCTTGGATATTCTTCTCATGGTTTCTTAATATTCTCACTGAGCTGTCTATGTTCTTTACAAGTTGAAATACTTTGTCTTCATTGTCTGATGTTCTATCTTCTAAGTGTTCTACTCTGCTGGTAATACTGTCATTTGAGTTTTTAATTTGGTTTATTGTTTCCTTCATTTCCAGATTTCTGTTTGTTTTTATAACGTCTATCTCCCTGTAGAGTTGATCTTTTGCTTCTTGGATTTGTTTATGTAATTCATTGTCAAAGTGATTTTTCATTGTCTGATTTTGCTGTCTAATGTCTTCCTTGAGACTCCAGATCATCCGAAGCATGTATATCCTGAACTCTCTATCTGACATTCCATCTGCTGCAGATATTACCTCTTCTAATGTTGAATTGACCAGCATTATTTGTGGTCTTTCTTTCCTTGTCTTTTCATACTGCTCATGTTTCTTTCAAGCTTTGTGAAACTGTTGTGTTAATGATTTCCCCTTATATATTTATATAGCTCTTGTATAGCTCCAAAATCCCTCTTTTGTGGAGAAAGACAATGTTAACAGTTCCCAATATCAATAGTATATCATCTAAGCACAAGTTTTCATTATTGATACATTTATGGTTAGACTCTAAATCTACAGATATTGGTTTCAATTATTATTTAAAAATATAGTCATTAGTTTCATAAAAGGTATACCATTTCTGGTGGCATATAGAAAACTGAATTTTAGACGAAGGATGCTATGCTTATGGGGAAAGGATTGAGGGTATGAGATTAGTCTAACTTAGCAACTTTGGAGAATTCTAACCAATAGACTGTTAATTTATGGAAGAATGTATAGATTCAACCTCCTATCTGTATTTAGAAAGTTACCCTATGTATAGATAGTAAAAGTTAGGAGGTTGAAAGTGGAATAGAGGGAGTAAGAATGAAGAAAAAAAGTAACAAGGAAGAAAAGAGAAAAATGAGAGAGGGAAAGGAAAATAAGGAAGAAAAAAAGAAAAAAAGGGGAGGGAGTTGGGGCATATGTAATTCCTCTATATTATATTATTTTGGTGATTCAGTTGTTAAAGTTCTATTTCATGCACAGTTCTTGGTTTCACATATGTTGAGGTTGTGAAAGAGAGAGAAGAAAAGATAGAAAAAAAAAGTCTCTCAGAACTATGTTTTCCTTTCTTCCAGTAGGTGGTGTTGTCTATTCCTAGCTTGAGCCTCTGTGTTCAGGGTGGTGGATGTAGCCAGTGTGAAAGGACATGAGCTTCCACCTGTATTTCCCATATTATTTCTCTGTGTCTGAGTAGTACTGCTCAGATACAAGTACTTCTAGTACCAGTACAGGTTTTTCTACCAAGAGTAGGTTCCTATTCAGTGCAGATGAATCTAGCTCTTGATCCAGGGATGCAGATAAAGGGAGTGTTCATGTCAGAATAGGCAAAGAGAGGGGATATGCAAGCACAGACACATCAGAGTTAAGGGCAAAGGTATGGGAAAGTGAATTTGATATTTGAGGAATAGGGTAATAATTCAGGTTAGGTGCTTTCTCTAGACTTCTGAGGTCTGTACCTACCTGTGCATTGAGAAAGGAGCAGAACAAGGAAAGGAGTCTAGGCCATTGTGGACACAGCACTTTCATAGGCCTAACTCTGATAATTCCACTGCCAAAAGCCTCTTTTATACCAGCTTCCCTATCCTCCCAGAGTTGGAGCTGCTCATGCAAATTCGTCCCTACACCTTGACTCTACCCCATGTGTACTTGCAGTGTCTGGGGTCCTGACTGTGGGAGGATGGCATGATGAACAAGCTTGATTAATAATTGGGGCTTAGGAGAAAACAACTTCAGAGACCATACCATGAACATGGGACTCTGTACATATCTACCTTTCTTTATGTTCATAAGGTGACTTCTGCATTAACCAGAACATGTTCAACCAGGTCAGTGCCAATCATTATATCTCATATAACAGCATCTGCTCTGGGAAAATTGTAAGAGAAAATTGGGACAATGTGATTGGGCAGGAGGAATTTGTGTGTATGCAGTGTAAGAGGAGAGCAGAAGAAATAGGAAAGAGCTGAAATATCAAATGCATCTTAGGTGTGAACATCTGGTATGAGAGGAGCAGGTAGTCCATAGAAAAAAATGAGGGAAACGCAATACCTGTGTTCTAATTCACAAAGATAAGTCCAGATTCTTTTAAAAAGCTGATCAGAAGAGGTTTTGTTGTACATTTATCATATTGTGAACATGGCATGAAAAGGTGAAATTATTCCAAAATTTCAGAGACAATCAGTGTAGAAGAGATTCATCCCATCCCTTTAGGAATAATGTCAAAGTTAAATTAACCACTAGTAGGGGAATTAGATGAGTTATTCATTTTTTCTTTCATTCATTTTTTTTCTTCAAGAATGAATGAGATGCTTCACATGCATCAGACACTAGAGATATGTGGAGAATTAAAAGAGTAGTCCCAGGTTATGGGAGCAGCAGGAGTCAGGAAAAGGAGGGGATTGTATTGCCCCAAAGAATACTCCAAGCCTGAGGACCTCCTCCTCATTCATCTTAGAAAAGAGTGTATCTCAGTATTTGCAGGGCCTTACAACAGCAAAGGTTCCAAATCCCAGAAAGACCTCAGCTTTGATTTCATGTTGGTTTTATATAGAGGAGTAGGATGACGGGAATAGGCAAAGCACCCATCCCAAGGGTTAATGCATCACAAAAGCTGGTTGCAGCAGCCAAGGAAGTTCCAGTAACACCTCTTACAGGGCATCATACATGTGAACAACAGTTGATGTTAGCCTTCTGCCCTTTATTGGCTCCAGACAATGCTGACATCTGCAGTAACTAGTGCAGGGTCCTTCTGTGGGAACTAGTGTCCCTCTGATAAGAACCCAGGTTCCTGGAGCCACTCAGCCTACAGATTCTCTCTCAGACCTGCCTGTGATAGAGGATCTTTTTACCCAATACTTTTATTCCTTGCTCTTGCTCCTGTCACAGGTGTTAGAACTGTGGTCAGAAGGAGCCTGTCCTCCTCTAGGCCCTATCCACTTTGTCTCCTCCCAAAGCATTATCTTATTTTCATATTCTTTTCATAGCCTTCATATTTAAAAAAGTCAGTTTACAGAGAAAATTAGTTTAAGGGAAAAATGGGGAAAACTTTTTTTCTTTTTTGGTTGATTGATATAAATTATAAAAATTCACAGTATGATCTTGTATAAAATTAATGATCCAAATATATATGAATAAATTTAAAGGTAGGTAGGTATATTTATTCATCACATCTGCAAAACAAACACACATATGTGAGCACACACAGAGAAGGAGAAGAAGAAAATAACAGAAAAAGCAATTATTTTTACAGACAACAGGAATTATGTTTCTTCAGAGATACCTCCTTCTCTATGAGTTAATTTAGATCAACAAAATATACCTCAATACCAGTATTAAATAGACCATATCTAAAGCAGCCAATGGAATAAAATATGTTATTTTATGATTTTCTATTGTCACTTCATGTTTACCCTGCTATTGAAGGCATTTAAAGAATCATGTGTGCTGCTGTTCTATTTATGCAACCACAGATCCTCACCGTGAATCAGCATACACTGGGCACACATACTTCCCTCTGAACTGTTTCTCCCAGAATGTGTTATGCATATCAGCTAGAATAGGGATGACATGGGAATACCACAGATTCCACTTAATGCATTCTCTACAATGAGGGAAACACTTCAGGTTTGCCAGAAAGTTCAATACTTGAAGACTAAGGGGGGACTCCAACAAAGTACCATTTTCAAAACTAACAAATATATTGTAGAAATTGGTTTGTGCTTTTGGATTATGGTGGGGTTAATTCACATTCATTATTATGAGGTCTTTTTAGCAGGTGTATTATTTATGTAAACCACAAAAAGTTAAACCTAGATTTTTAAAAGTTAACAAAAGCAACAATAATTACCAATAATAAATACATACCTGGACCTTACCTACAGATTGTTTCCTTTCCCTCTTGCTGTGTATTATCTCAACATAACAGCTTATAATATCATTTTCTATGGATAAAGCAGAAAACTAATTCAAAAATAATTTCACACAATTCTTTTTCACCTGCTCATCCAGTATTGAGTGTACTAGAGCCTGTTCATATCCACGTGTAACCTTCAGTCCTGAACCTTAATGTTCTTCAACAGGAAATTCACCCCAGTGGATTCTAAAAGAGTATATAAGTCAGTCTTGTATGAGAGTTTCTAGTTATATAAATACTAGGTATTCATATGACCCCCTGAAAATATGCTTACAAGGAAGTTTTGCAGAAATACCTGCTATCTTTTGGCTGCAGTTTGAATTCTGATAATTTTTCTTTGCAATGACTTGAAATTTTTAATATCACAATAATTTAGACATGGATGGTGATTTTGATTGAATATTAATCATAAATCCCAACAAATAAGTTTATAACATAATTATAAAAGCAACAGTGTATTGTTAGAATCATAAAAATATTATAAAAGCAATTTTGCTTTTAAAATTTAAAAGCAAATTAGTACTAATTTGATCTCCATAGTCAAATCAATATATAAGAAAAGACTAACCATCATTTGTTAATATTCTGAATGAAAAGAGTCTTAAAGGTACAGGGCATACCCTGAATCTTCCTGATAGTTACCTATTTGAAGATTAACTCCTCTGTTCATTTTCCAAACTGAAAGGGAAAGAGGAAGTCTAGAGTAGGAGGAGGAACACTGAGAAATGGACATATACTGGGAGGGAGAGTATGAGCACATGGCATGAACCACTGGTAGGAACAATAGCCTCATCTCCACATGAACGTGTTGAATATTTTCACCCTATAAACATCTCTCCATCATGTAAATTAGAGACAGCTGAACATATGAAGATATTTTGGTTATACTTCCCCAGGAGTTTACATCACTATGTCAATACCAGTACCCATATAGAGTGTACAGTAATAATTATCCCTATCGATAGCCTGAGCAACTGTGATGGTGAGGAGGGCATTGTTTCAAGGAAGGAACCAGAGAATAGATCAAGGACCCCAGAGGGGCAGAAGTTTGCACTATAGGTAATTCACTGGGAAGCATGTTCTTGTGTCTCCTAGTACCAGTTAGGGTAGGGACTTGTTGAGACTGACTTGGAGCTAAGGCCACAGGTGAGTGTCCCTGTCTCACCTGGAGACACAAAGAGTGAGGGCTCCTGGATCACAATGGTCTGAGAATCCAATACTAAAAGGAATAAGACAGATAGTTATTGTTATGAACAAATGGTCTCCCTGAGGCACTGATTTTTTTTGTATCTACTCCAAGGATGCAGTTTCTCTCCCCTGAACTGCACCATGAGAGGAGCAAGTCAGTATAAACATCATCCAGGCCATGGAGGGGAATCTCAGAAGCACATAATATCATTAAACTTCTCACTTTAAATTTGGTATTTTAATGTCTCTTCAGACCCAGAGAAAGGTTTTTCATGCTAAGCAACCTTAATTTCTCTTCCTTCACCAGAATTCAGCCTGATGTCCCCTGGAGGAGATCATGTAAGAGGCAGAAGCTGGCAGCTCACATAGACCAGGGAGTACAGGGTCCTAACACACATGAGGTTTAGTTGATGCCTTTCCCCAGATCAGGTTCCACACAGTTCAACTCAGGCATAAATTTCATCTCTTGAAAGTCAGAGATGGAATAAAAACAAGAGTGAATACTCCCTGTATACCTATTTCATCTATTTTATTGCAAACCCAGTTCTTCCCAGTGAACATTTTTTTCTTGTTCAGTAAATGAGTATTGTTCCCCCTTGAGTTAATTGTCAGTCCCCTTTTCCTCTCCATGGATCCCATTTTTATACTCTGGAGCCAGGTTTGTGGGAAGCTTCCTGGCCAGTTCCAGACACAGGGACTTTCACTCACTGAATCCTGGAGACTGTCTCAAGCAGCCTCAGTAGAGTCAAAGATTGAGATTGCACACACAGACAGCAACAGCATAAGGCTTGGGATGCCACCTACCTTCACATAAGAAGTCATCAATTATATGGCTTTAGAACTAGAAAAACTGCAGAATTTGAGAGAAATTATTTTAATGTGTTATAAATACATGAACCTATATTGGTATATTCTTCCAAATATCAAAAAAATAAGAAAAAAAGAAAACCATGTTCATCATACTTAAAAATAAAATTAAGAATATTTATGATCAAATTAATGTGAACATCTCTACCATTTTAAGTCACTTTCACTCTTGAAGATGATTAGAGATGCTAGATGAGGATAATTGGGGAGTTCAGAAATGAAACTCCTTTAATTCCTTTGTGAAATAAGATTTTCTTTTAAAAATGGTGTTCATAAATTCAAAATAAAATACAATTTCTACATTCTTCATGATTATTTTATGAGATTTTCATTGATATTTTTGTTTTCTTTGGATTCATTCATTCTTTCTATGTTTTTAAGACATCCACTCATAAATAGAAATAAAGATTCATATTAAAGTAGGTTATGGCCAATAGTCAAATGTATCTCATAATTATCTATCTATACATTTGATTGTGTGTGTGTGTGTGATAATAGTAAGATAAAGAAGATGATCTGAAATTTAAGTGAGAAAGAAATAGAAATGCTAATTTTGTTACATAAAATCCTAATTATATCAGTTTTTATCTTTTACAATAAAACTCACTGAAAGCAAAAAAAATGACAACAAATTATTCAGATGCAATAAAAAAAATGAAAACATATGGGTTCATGTATTTATAACACATTAAAATACAAATGAATTAGAAAATCATAGTGACCAGAATATAATCCTAACCTCTGTGGTGAATCCTGTGCTACCTCTAAAGTTCTCCCAGACATTCAATAGGTACCATGAATAAAGTTTTTCTCCTAGGATGTCCACTAGGCATTAAGGAGACAAAGGAGGAATATGAAGCCTTGGAACAGAGAAAATCTCAGGGTACCAGGAGCTCATGACAGCAAATCAAAAGCAGCTCCATTGTGGATGGAGGTGATACTGCTTGATCCAAATAAGAGTTTAAATTGAGCTGTGTATTTTATCACTGAAGGATAGTACTGATATATGCTGCACACTGTGGGAACCTATATTTATTAGTCCCATTGAATCCCACTGAAGTGGGTCCTGTGATTTCATCTTTCTCCCCTACAGTGACTCAAGTCACACTGCTGAGAGCTTAGAGGTGATCTCCCTCATTGTGACATCTGACATTGTCTCATATGTCTTATACCTACCCACCCTCAAAGTTCATGTTCACCATCCTTCATAGACCTCAAGAAACAAAAATGTCCTATTGTCAGCCCAAATCCTTCCTCTTCATCAAGGTAAGACTTTCTCAGTCTAATATAAATTCAGCTGCCTAACATACTGGTAAACTGTGGGTTTAATTTGAGTATCTGCCAAAGTTCCATATATAGAGAATTTTTCCCAGGGTGGTAGTATCAGAAGGTACTAACTGGTGATAATATTGTGTGTGAGGTGGTAGGACCTTGTGAGAGAGCTATAGTTCATTGGTGTCATATCCATAAAATGGTGGTTTAACATCATCCTGTTTGCCCTCTCTCAACTTCCTGGTTTAGGATGTGACCATTCAGCATAGCTCACACTTCCCATTTTATCAAACCCTCACCAGTGTCCCCAAACATATGGAACTAAATATCCTAGGCTTAAATCTCCATATCCATGAGCCAAAATAAACCTATCTTTATTTTATATGTACCCTGTGTTTTCTGTATTATTTTACTCATGCACAGTAAATTAATATTCATGCTAAGAAATATTTGGAGGTTTTTGTTTTCATTTTTATGTAATTTTTTAATTTATCCATGACAGAAGAATGCATTACAATTGTTATTACATGTATAGAGCAAAACTTTTCATATCTCTGGTTGTATGCATAGTATATTCACATCAATTAATTCCTTCATAATTTACTTTGGACAGTAATGATTATGACATTCCACCATCATTAATTATCCCATCCCCCCCCTTCCCCTCCAAACCCTCTGCCCTATCTAGAGTTCATATATTTCTCCCATGCTCCTGCTCCCTATCCCATTATGAATAAGCTTCCTTATATCAAAGAAAACATTCAACATTTGTTTTTTGGGGAGTGGCTAAACTTCACTTAGCATTATCTTCTCCAATGCCATCCATTTGCCTACAAATGGCATGATTTTATTCTCTTTTATTATTGAGTAAATTTTCACTATGCATATATGCCACATTTTTTATCCATTCATCTACTGAAGGACATCAATATTGGTACCACAGTTTAGCTATTATGAATTGTGCTGCTATAAACACTGATGTGGCTGTGTCCCTGTAGTATGCTGTTTTTAAGTCGTTTGGGTATAGACAGAGGAGAGGGATAGCTGGGTCAAATGGTGGTACCATTCTCAATTTTTCGAGAAATCTCCATACTGCTTTCCACAATGGCTGCACCAGTTTGAAGTTTAACCAACAGTGTATAACTCTGCCTTTTCGCTCACATCTTCGCCAACACTTATTGTTGTTTGTATGCATAATAACTGCCATTTGACTGGAGTGAGATGAAATCTTAGAGTAGATTTAATTTGCATTTCTGTAATTGCTAGTGATTATGTACATTTTTCCATGTATTTCTTTATTAATTTTACACCATCTTCTGAGAGGTGTCTCTTCAGGTCCTTGGCCCATTTATTGATTGGGTATTTGTTGTTTGGTGTTTCACTGGGCTCGTTGATTTCTTATTTTCAGTATTGAGATATACTTTTATCTGATTTCTTCTCAATTTCTCTCCAGACAGTCTCCTTGCTTGTTTCTTCCCTGAAATTTCTTCCTGCTCTGTGACCATTCTTCCATTCTTCCAGGAAAACACACCTAAACAATCAATCCATGAGGATGGGAGGAGGAAATAGGAAGCAAGAATATGGGTCAGATTCCTGAAGGTGCAAGAAAGTCACAGTTTGGTGAGGACACCTTCTGTACAGAGGTTTGAAGCCAGTATTTCCCTTTGTGACCTGATGCAGAGCCCTGACATGTCATAACTAGTTCAACATCACCCCCTACTGGCCTCTGATGCTCTATCTTCAAACCCCTCTCATAATTTGGCAGTGACTCTATAAGCACAACTGGACTATAGTAAATGGACCTTTCTGATTTTATTTCCCTGACGATAAAACCCCCATGGTGTATTTTACTAAGTCCTTTATTTTTTCAGTTTCTAATTATTTCCTGAACTCTGTTTATGTTTTCCAATACACTGTTTATGGTCCCTCATATTTCAGAATTATCTGGTATTTGACTTTGCTTCAGCCAGGTTCTTTGAGTTATTCCAGTGTACGAACTGTTAAACAAAGTTTAAAGCTGATTTACTTATTGTCAGGTTGCTGCTTTTCTAAGAGTCTCCTGTTGTGTTGTTTTCTGCCTCACTGCACTCTATAGGCATTGGCTTCAGATGTCTGTTTTCCTTGTGAGAATACAATATTGTCAAGGAATGAGTGTTTTCTACTTTGACTTGCATCTCTGTTCTCTAATTTGCCCTTGAATGTCTACTTAAAAAAACAATCTTATTTTGACTCTGATGTATGTCAGTTATCTTCTTCTAGTTTTACATTTTTCCATATAAGTATTTATATAAAATAGTGTTGCTGTATATATAAATTACTGTTATATTGTTGTTTCTACAAGTGCTCAACTAACAAACCCTTGTAAATTTAAGTATCAGAGAAAAAATTCCTAATCAGTTTCATTTGTGAATACTTCCATGGATTTAAATGTTGGTAGGTTTATAAAGTCTATGTCTAATAAAGCCTGATATTTATCCAACACCCTTCCACTTGAGGAATATTGAGGGTAAAGACCATTGGAGGGTCTGAGATTTGTGTGCTTAGAGGAGAGATTTCATTCTTCATCAGGGAATCCAAAGCCACATTGGAGTGTAATCTAATGAGAAAAATGAAGCACAGCTTCTCTATGTTTTCAGAGTCAGGGAAAGATTGGCACAGCCTGGGAAACAATCAGGAGACATGAAGGGGGTTGAAGAAGCAACACAGGAGTGTGGGTTGCTCATAGGAAAGACAAAACATGATGGGGCAAACAGGGTGAGTGGTGATTTTGTCTCAATTTACCCAAGAGTGGAGAACATTGTGGCATTGATGATGTAGCCAAATAGGAATGAGGAAAAGTGTATATTTGTGAAGTGGAGACTGATAATCATCCTTTTCTATTTTAATACTGATTTTCAGGCTGGAACCTAGTGGTACTCAATGGGGCCCTACTGAAAACCTTGGGCCTAAGTTTAGGCCTGAATCTTTGATGACTTAATACTCATATCTGAGGTCACAGATCTAGGATTTCTTCCAGGAAATCTTGAGTACCAATAGCCACAGTAACCTCTATAGCTCCCTGTGTAAAATAAACTGGCCTCAGGCTCTGTGGCACATCATGTGACTTACTGGGATATATATATATATATATATATATATATATATATATATATATATATATATTTTTTTTTTTTTTTTTTTTTTTCCCTGAAGGTCCACCATACACTCCTAAGCTCTGGAATTTTGAAAAGCCCCAATGGGTATAAGAGGAGAGAAGTCAGTTCTATGAGGCCAGAAAAACCTACCTAGGAAATTCTACATTACTTGAGAAGTTTCACATGGAGAAGAATGTCATCCTTGGGACTTACTTCACTGAACTTCACAGGAGGACTCTCAAGAGTTTTCTAATCAAAGGTGGAGCCTCACCTTCAGTCACACCTCTCAAGAAAGTTTGCTGGCTTCAGTTTTAAAATCCTTACCACTTCCCTACCCCAATGCCTAACATTCAATCCTTGACATCAAAACTGAATGTGCAGAAACCCAGCAAGGAAACCAGGCTACGTTGGGCCTGAAATTTCTTCATCCTTCATCCTCATAAAGCATTTCATATCTTAGTGTCTCAATCCCAGATAGCCTGTTACATCTCTGAGCACAAAAACTGGAGACAAATTAGGTGATATCTTCTATGAATCTTTGAAAAGCCAAGCTTATGCTGTAGAGAAATGTTCACCTGCTGGAAGGGTCTCTTGCCCTTGGCCAAGAAAAAAACTGATGTTTTATTTTTTGTATTTCCATAGTAAAAAAAAAAATTAAAAACCACAGGATATGTTTATAAAATCAGATCACCATAAGGAACACAAGAACAATATTGGGTATTATATTTATTTTGGTGTTATTGTAATTTTTCCTGAGATTTCAGAAACTTTGATTAGAAAAAATGAAGGTCAGACATTGTGACCCAGAACTTGCTTAAATTCATATTTAGAGTTAAAAGCATATTAATTTGAAATTGTTGAAGAATTATAGTCCAATACCCTGAGCAGGCATATTTTTTTTACCTATTCACCATCTGCCTATGTCACTGTGAAAAGCATTAATGTGGCCAGTGACACAGTAATAGTCAGCCTCATTCTCAAGTTGCAGCCCAGAAATGACCAAAAAAGATGAACTGAATGGGACATTTTTGGATCCAGAGAAGAGGCTAGGAACCCCAGGGCCATGTAGAATATCCAAATGTGAGTAGTGTCTCAGAAAAAAAAATCTAAAAATGGTTCCACATCTTGTCCTGGTACCATTGTATTCATTTTTCAGCAACTCTGAAGGTATTGCTCAGGGTGCAGATGAATCCAACAGATGCTTCAGGAGGTGCAGAAAGGGAGGGTAGCTGAGTCAACAGAGGCTGGGCAGAGAACCTGAAAACACAGACAATCATGGGTGCTGGAGTGGAACATATTTAAGATAGTGGTCATCTGAACTAGAAGATTAATATAAGATGGGAGCTGTCCTGAGTCTCTAAGACCTGTACCTACCTGTGTAATGAGAGAATAGCAAGATGGATGAGGGTACATGCCATTTTCTCCACAGAGGGACTTTGCTACCTTAGACTTGTCTTATTCTCTCTGCTGCTTTTAGGGAAAATAAGTGGCTGTTCAGGTAAATTGAACTCCTCCCTTCCTGGTTTCTCAGACTACATCTAATCTCTAATTCATAGGGGAAAGCATGCTCCATTCTGAGTTTCACCATAGGAAATGTCATAGACATAGCAGCTATTCGAAACCTTGCACAGGATCCTGCTCAGGATTCAGCATTAGGCCCTGAGAGCAACAGGCTGAAGATCTCCTTGGGGAACACAAGAGGCAGTTCAGCCTCTGCTAGACCTGAGGCTAGTGGGCTCAGCCAGCTGTGAAAAATACAATGGAATGCCCTGCACAGCTCTTCTTCACCACCTTCTGGTCAAAGGTCAATGTTTGGTGTCCTAAGTGTTGAATGCCACAGAGTGTTCCAACATCATTTAATACATTTTTTTGGCCTGGAATGCCTGTGTGATAAGTTGCACATAGACACAATTTTATCAGTATTAGCATGTTATTTGTCACTTTAGAATTATACAATATAGGGAAGAAAGAATACAGTGTTTTGAATGTGAAGAGCCAAGCTTATGCTGCATCTGTACCAAAATACAAATCCTAAATAATAACAACTCACTATTTGGCATATTATGAGGGACTTCTGTTGCACTGTGAGTTAAGTGTATAAAATCGAGGGGGGATTTCTTGGGAATATTGTATTGTGGTAGAGTGCTTGATTAGTGTGTGGGAGGTCCTCAGTTGAATCCCCAGCAATTATTTATATATGTAAATTAATAAATATTACATTGCATTACTGGGGAGTCTCAAAAGGATTTTTATGAAATTAATTTGTCCATACAGAAGCAATGAGAAGGAAAAATAGGATGGGGAGATTCATGGAAGCTCTGTTCTAAGAAGGAATATTCATATCCTATTAACTACACGGACATGGTGTGAGAAAATAAGAATATATTAGGAACTGAACATTTCTTATTTAAATAACCAGGCCATTGCTATCTCTTTTGAGTACTGTGGAACATATTGCAATTTGATGGTTTCTCTATCCATCAAAGAAATAAACACTTGGTAAGAAGTTACAAATTTTGGCTTCTTAGTTCAGAAGCAGTTGATTGTGACCTTGTCTAGTGGAATGCTCTCACTTTGATGTTGAAGATGGATTTCACACAGTGTGAGAGCAGTCATTAATATGGAATGTGGATGCTATGGATAGAGAAGAGCAGAGATAGAACCCTGGTACCCTGTTAAACAAAGGAGTAAAGGGTAAAATAATCTGAAAAATATTATATCAGCTCATCCTGGCTGTATATTATATGTGCATTTTTAGCTCATTTTTCATGCAGTATGTTTATTTATTTCTTATTTTTTGGACACAATACCTTTATTTTATTTATTTATTTATATGTGTTGTTGAGGACCGAATGCAGGGCCTCACACGTGCTAGGTGAACACTCTAGCACTGAGCCACAACCCCAGCCCAGTATGTTTATTAATTAAGTAGTATCCTCAGGTCTGGAACCCAAGTGATAAAGTGATTGCAGTTTTGGGGGGGGGGGGCTAGCACCTCTTTTATTTGACCAAGTAGAGGTTACAGGAAGGACTGAAGAGGAGTTCAGATGTGGCATCTGCAGACCTTTACATTCCTTGGAGACTGCACTGAGATGTGCCATGAAGTGTGCCTGAGTGCACCACATCTCAGAAAGCAAGACTCAGAAATAGAAAGAGAATGCAGAAAATCCTGATTCTCAGTACATGATAACAAATGTTTACCCTCTCTGTACCCTGCTCAAATTCTCAAGTTCATTTTTTTCCTCATTATTAAGTCTTTCCTAAACTTCCTTTTGTTCTCTGCTACTTTGTGGCTTCATTGACTGTATTTGGTAAAAAAAAAAAAAAAAAAAATCCAACATTGTTTCTAGTGAGTGCTCACCAATGTTTTATCAACCCAAAGAATTCAATATGCCTGAGAAAAAAGGCAATTCTACTCTCAAAGTAATGCAGATGGCAAAAACAAAATAAAACAAAACAAAAAAACTCAAAACAACTTCTCTCAGGAAAGTCTCAAGGACAACGTTGTATGTGTCCTCAGTTAATCAGGTATAGCAAATGTCTGCTCTATGAAATGCTATTTCCTACCTTCTCTTCCTGTCATAATTGAACTTCTGTACCCAGTCCTAATCCTATAGTGATAGAATCAAGATAAGAGTGGAAATAACCCCATTAATTTATTTAGTATAATTTCTGGGTATCTATTTCCCATTCAAAATGGTCTCTCTTTATCTTAAAGCTTACCTTTGGTATCACTTAGATAGTTTAACAATTGTTTTCATACTGGGTCTTACTTTGGGATACCCATTAAACAGTTCCTGTGGCTAGGTCTTTGAGTTTACTCTATAACTATACCAAAATACTTGAGAAAATCAACTAAAATTTTTGGAGAAGTTTCCTATGACCTAGCAGAACAATTACTTTTGAGCCTGCAGCTAGGTAGCACATTGTAGAAAGCATGTATAGAAGAGAACAAGTATTCAACTTGTTGCCAAATGCAAAAAGAGAAAAAGAGTTGGGAGCCGGGATTCCAGTATCCCCTTCATGGTTATGCCGTCAATGATGAAGAGCCTCCATCAGTCTCTGCCTCTTAAAAGTCCCACCTTCTCCCACTAGCACCATGGACTAAAGATGGAGCCTTGACCACACGGGACTTAGAGGGACAATTCCCTAAACCAAAGCACTAGAATTTATTTGGAAGATGTTAATTTGTGCTTAAAGGAACTCACAGGGAGCAACAGTGAACCATTTGGAGGGAAGGCCATGCAGTATATGGGACATCTAGGGTTCATTCTCTATGTACAAGGAACTAAGTTTTCAGGTACCTCTGATATATGGAAATAGCATACTCCAGATCCTTTCCTAGAAATTTGAAGATTTATTCACAGGCCTCCATGTCTTGCTAATGATGGTGGCTGCTGGGGGTCCATTCACTGTCTATGCCTATGAGTGGAGGAATTTGTCCTGTGAAGCTTGGACCACGTTTTCATTCTGCTCCATCACTGGGTCACCTGAAAACTTTGTAAAATTTTAGTAAAATAAAATATTTTAGCATTTCTCCAAATTATAATAGCTCAATGTTTCTTCACAATCACTCTGATGGGTCTATTGAGTGCTCCCAATTTGAGCTATGTGGTGACTGCTTACAAACTGAATATATCTCATCCTTGTTTGAATTATGTAAATTGTTCATTTTACAGATCCTACTTTTCCTATTAAGAGACCTTGTGTAGATTTACTCTAAGCATATATATTTACAATTTCTTTAAGGACATTATGGGGCACCACATAAGAGTGTCAAATGATTATCTTCATTTAATAGAAGCCTCATGCTTCCTAACTTCTTATTTCTGTTTCATCCACCAACATAGATACTGGAGTTTTCTTCAGGATCTTCTCTGCTCTGTGGTTCAATGTGGATATCCTGAGAACAATGAGATGATTACATGATCATATCATTGCTGAAATTATTTGTATTTTCAAATATACAGCTAGATAATAGTTTCTATAGTTATCATTATAAGTTTCAATTTTAAAATTAAAAATTATAATTTTCTATTTTTTAGGTAATTTATCTTCTTATTTAATTTTTACTATTTCTTTTTGGTTATACATGACAGTAGATTTCATTTTGATATAATTATACCATAAAATATATCATTCCAATTAGGACAACATTTCTGTGGATGTAAATGATGGTGGGATTAATTGTGGTATTTTCATGTATGTGCATAGAAAAATCATGTTGATTTAATTCACTGTCTTTGTTTTTCCTATCCATTCCCTTCCCTTCATTCCTCATTATTTAATCTATGGAACTTCTCTTTTTTTCCTAACTCCCAAACCCTTATTTGGGTTAGCTACCATATATTAGTGAAAACATTTATCCTTTGGCTTTTTGTGATTTGCTTATTTCAACTAGCATGATAGTCTCCAGATCTATCCATTTACTGGCAAATGTCATAAAGTCATTCTTCTTCTTGGATAAATAATTCTCCAATTTGTATATATGTTACATTTTTTACCAATTCATCTGTTGAAAGGCTCAATATATGCTTCTCTTTGATAAGAAAGTGTGTTGTGTCTTCTTTCGAATATTGAAGTCCATCCTAAGTCCATTGAAAACAACTGAAGGTGTATTGCACTCCCTTTGCAAAATTTTTTATTTATTTATAGAATTTACTTATGCAATCCTCACCCAGTGAATATCCAGATGCTTTGGGGCTCTGTGGATAACAAGATGGAACCGTGTGTGTGTGTGTGTGTGTGTGTGTGTGTGTTTAAGAAAAGAGAGGGAATCAAGTAATCATAAGTATCCATCCATGACTTTCTACCCAGTGAAGCTGCAGGTGCTGGACATCAAGAGGCATCATTTGTGTTTTTGTGTTTTCTTTGTATTTTTACTCACTTAGAAAGTGAAATATTAAGGAAGAGGCTCTATAGAATGTCTGGAAACCTAGGTACCCTATAAAGCTTCAGTGTTACCCACTTACAGATCTCACAAATTATCCATGTCTTCTGATCCTGCCATGGATGGACTGCCTCACTGTGAGTGTTTTAATTGTTCCTGAGAGAAGATTCATTTTTGTCAAAGAATTGCTGCTGTGTAGATCTGAGCAGGTGGATTTAGTGTTGTCACCAATGGCTTAGTCTAACATGTCATGAAGTCAATGATTCATGGAAAAGCCTGATTTTGACTTCTCATAGTGGGTTTAGAAACAACACAGCTCCTGAATGAATTCTTAGTGTCATTAATCATTACAAAGAAACCCATAATGAGATATAAAAATAATTTCCATTTAGGGTGGCTCTATTAAAAAAGAAAGGAATAATAAGTTTTGGCTAGAATGTGTGGAAATAGGAACACACACACATTGCTCAAGGCAAGGAAAATTGGTAAAACCATTGTGAAAAGCAGTACACATTTCCTCCAAGGCAGTAAACATATAGTCCCAAATTTCTATTTAAAACCCAAAAGAAAAGAAAACACATCCACAGAATAATGTGAGGTGTGCATAACACAGAATGTAGCAGAATTACTCATGAATGTCAAAATATTTAAAATACTCCAATCTCCAATGACTATTAGATGAATAAGCAAAGTAGTTTACTCATATAATGGAGTTTTCATGAGCAATAAGAAGGAACACAGAACTGATATCACATAAGTGCATTCTTGTGTTTTAGTATGTTCAAAAGAATGAACTAATAATCACGGTATTGATCCATTAAATTACATATAAAATGGTGTTATAAATAAAAATCATAGTATTACTAGTTTTTAGAATAAAATTGTTTCTTTGTAGTATGATGAAAGTAATCTAAACTTGGATTGAGTTGGTTTGCACAACCTTGAAAATACAAATTAAACACATCCTATTGCAAACTACATTGGATGTAATTGATGGATTGCAAATTGTCTTAATATGTTTGTCAAACATGAAACACAAGGTTCCAACTTGTTATGGTTTTGATTAAATGTCCCCCAAAATCTCATGTGTTACACAAAGCAAAAAAGTTTAAATGTGAAATAGTTGGGTGTGAGAGCATTAATATAATCAGGGCATTAATCCCCTTATAGGTATTAACTGGATAGTAACTGTGGGCAGGAGGGTTGTGCATGGAGAAGGTGGGTCCCTGGGGGCATATGGAGAAGATTCAGGTTCTCTCTCTCTCTCTCTCTCTCTCTCTCTCTCTCTCTCTCTCTCTCTCTCTCTCTCTCTCTCCTCTCTCCTCTCTTCTCTCTTCTCTCTTCTCTCTTTTTCCTCTGTCTTCTCCCTGGTGTGATATCTTATGTTGTTTCCCTCAACCACACTATTTTTCCCTGACATCCTGATTTTCTGCCTCATCTTAAACCCAAAGGAATTGAGCCAGCTGTCTATGGACCTATGAAAATGTGAGTCCCAAATAAACTTATCCCCCTTAATATTATCCTTGTCAGGTCTTTTGGTTGCAGTATCAACAACAACAAAAAATGTCTAAAATACAGATCTTGCTAAGCATTTAAATCTGGTATATTGTCTAAGAATCAGGTATTCAGACATGGACACTGTTATGTTTGGCATAGAAACCATGTTGATTGCCACAAGCACTTAGTTATGGGGGGATCAGCATTATGGGAGGATGAGGGCAGGTTTATGTCTCAGTGCCTCGATAGGTCTGATATACCATGTAATCACTAAGGTCTTTTTCCCCCATTGAACAGGAAAAATAAGCATCACCCTCAGGCTGAAGGCCTGAGATACTCAGGGATTCTATGTTTCCAAAAGTGAAACCTGAGAAGTGATCAGAAACACTCAAGAGTCAAGAATTCCTATTCATCAGTGTTTGGGGTACAGCATCAGGAATCTGTTGGTACCAGACCATAGATAACTTCCAATGTGATTGCTATTTCCAGTGCAGGAGAAAGTGACTTTCTGTACCACAGATCCTGAAACTGAAGTTTCTGGATCAGCCCAGACATGTGATCAGAACCCCAGAAGATTTAGAGACACAAAGATAAATTTCCTATGCACTGTGTCCAAATTAAAAAATGGTAAAAGTAACCCAGGTGTCCTATATCATTACTTTTCTTTCCACAGTCCATCTCTTGCAGATTATGAGGAGGCTGAGGCATCTAGGCCATGGTGAAGATTCCTTCAGATCTCTGATTCCTGAGGATCCACAGCTGCATCAGAGCCCCATAGTGTGTTTTGGACTTTTTTTTTTTTTTTTGCACTGAAGAGAACTGGCACACTTCCAATATAAATTATGCCCTCCCACTGAATAGTATCATATACCCTGAATTTAGAATCTTTTTCTGATTAGAAATGGATGGAAACTGTCCTCAGCCTCTCTGGACTGAGCCTTAGTAGATGGATCTCCCCATAATGCCCTGATCACCAGTTTCACATAAGAATCAGTAACAGGTTTTCAATTAGTTAGACTAACTGCACACCTTTTCCCTTAGGAACAGGACACTCATGTTTGAGTGCACAGAAAGGGGTCCTGTAGAGTGAATTTGTTTCCTCAAGGTCTTTTCTACCTCATCCTTCTCAGAAAGAGGGGCAATGCTTCACTTCCCACATGCCTCCTTCACAGACTGTAGCTTCTTCATGATGGTTAAACCTTAAATTCTGAGATGTAGTATCCTGAGAAGTTTTACAGTGGCCAATTTATTCACTGAAAATTTATTCTGGGTTCAACACACACCAGAATGACAAAGTGTAGGGACTCACAATTCTGGATTCTGCCACCTGCAGGTGACCACTCAGTGTCCATGATCACAGTCTCTTTAATCACCATCATAATCTTAGCTGCTGTGCACAAACCAAAACCTCCTCCTTGCTTAAGAACACTTGTCCTAGAAAGATTCTCTCATACAACTATGTCTGCCTCTGTAGAGATGATCAGGTTTAATGTTTTCTTTTCTCAAGCATTGAAATGAGATTCACTGGGGACTTATCTACAAATCTTAGAAGCCACAAAGGTCCCCAGTTCTAAAGGCAGCAGTCACCCTCAGTAAAAGAGAGATGTGAGCTGCACAGTAGGAAATTGGTGATCTGTATCTACATGTGAAAACCTTGCTGGCTTCCTCTGAGAAGCAGTAACAATCACACAACACCTCAGGCTGCTCAGGAAAGCCCTGTTTCCAGATCTCAAATGCCAGGATTAGCCTTAGAACTCTGGGAGCAAATTACTATCAACCATCATGTTTGTTTGTTTTTCTCACTGATGGTGTTTCCCTTCAGCAGTATAATAATTTACATTACTGTTTCTATCACAGATTTTTGACACAAGGGTTCCAGACATTGGAGATGGATGATACAACTGACCACATACAAGTCCTTAGAAATGAGGGAACAATGATAGATAATTATGAAATTAAGCTATAAATGACCAGAGCCTATAGACCAAGGGAACGTGGCAGTCATGAGGGTCTCATTATGGCCACTTTCTCTGAGCCAAGCATCAGCCACCTGATTATGGAGAAACAGATATAAGATATAGTGGACCTCAGCTACAGTAAATTCCCTCAGAGTTCTGCATCCTGTAGTTCCATCTCAGGGATTGTATCGTAACACCTGGCTCCTGTAATTATCTGAGGGTACAGTTTTTGTGGCCCCAAAACTTCTAGTTTATTTTTACATCCATACTGAATAAAGACACCACCAGGATATGACAGAAAGTGACTTTAAGGAGATAAAATAGGGTAAGGGAGTCAGACTCAGGCAATCATGGAGAAATAATTGAGGGCATTAAGGCCATGAATGTTTTATAATAATTATGACTAAACATGTTGTTCTATAACCTGGAGTAACCGGATGTTTTTCTGCAACATTTTTGTTAATGCCTCATATCTAGGCCCATGGTGACTCATGGTGAGCAAAGGAACTCACTTTCCAGGCTCCTTAAAGCCTCAGAGAATTCAGGGAAAAAATCCCTGTTTCTTTGGAAGATCTTTCCATTAGCAACATGAGCATAATTGAAGTCCAGTGCCTGGGATGAGACATATTTCCCCCACCTCAGGGTCAATATTGAACAGATTGCTTAAATTTAAACTCATTGGTTAATCACTCTGATAATGATATCTTCACATAATTTCAGATTGTTGATCTTACACAACTAAATTCTTAGTTTAAAACTTCATAAAAACTCATAAGTAAATATAATTAGAAAAAAGATATTGTCACACCTCTATATCCTTGCAGCTGCCTCAAATAATTCTCCTTTTCACAGATAACCATAAAAATGCCAAATATTTTATGAGAAAATTAAGATTTCATAGTTGAATATTCTAGTACATTAGAATCCATCCAAATCTCCAAAAACACATCAGAAGTCATCTTACTTCAAGTTTTCCCATGACACTTTTTTGTTGATTTCTTTTCCTTCTCCATATCACAAATGTAGCATAAAACATCACAGCTTCCCCATAATGGATCATGTTTGTTTGTTGACTAACATGTCATGCTTCCCTAGGCATTTTTTCAGCTTCCCCTTCAATACTCTCTGCACTGAATCTTGAATCCCCTCATTGGTACCTGATGGGCACACTTTGATGTCTCCAAATAACCTCTATGGTCAAGTGTACATTCTCGGGGTGTGTCTTATTAACTATCTCTCCATCTCTTTCCTTCATGTCATTCAGACTCAACTCCAGTTACTTCTCTACTCACTTCACACTGAGGTCAGTTGCAATTTCTCCTAGCTAATGTGATGAGAAAGCAAATTTAATTTTCTTCTGTTCTCAGCAAATGCTATTGGCAATTCTGGAAACATAATTCTTTCATCCATCCTTATGTTATATTTCCATTAATCTTGAAGATATCATATTAGATATAACGACATGGGGTTAGGGTTCTTTGCTTCACAGAAACCCTCACTAGGGAGGTAACTCCCTAATGCCCTGACGGCATTCTTAACTGCTTCTCATACGCCTACCATGAAAGAATTGTAGGAACTGCTGCCCTTTGGAACAACTGTGGAGACAGATATCCTAAAACTTAAAGTAATTGTGCTTGGTATGACTATCCCAGAGGTAGGGATGGCAGGGAGGGAACAATCTGAAATGTAAATGGTAGATATTTGGCATAACTTATGATTATGTGATGTTGGAAGTTTATGGAAGAGATTTAGTACCTGAATGGAATTTCATATATTCTAGGCATTATGTCTGATAAATCCCTTTATAGAAATAAGTCAGAAATTAAGAAAATACTTCTAGCTTTCTTGTTCTTTTAAAATTTTTATTATGTATTATAGTTGAAACTAAATATGGGGGTTCATTTTCACATGATTGTAAGTAATAATTTGCTCCAATTCAGTCCCCAAGCATTCCCCTTTTCCTTACCTCTTTTGTCCTTATTCCCTTTCATCTATCAGTCTTTCTTCTATTTACAGTACTCTTTAAATCAGTGCATTACAGATAACCATAAAGGTGAAACTCACTGCTGTATATTCAAATGTGCACTTATGATAGTTTGGTCAATCTCATTCCAGTATTCTTTCCTTTTTCAGTCACTTCTCTCACCCCCTTAAGATCCTTCCCCTATTGTATTGAGTTCTATTCTATTTTCATAAGATTCCTCTCAGCCACACCTGTGTTTATAGCAGCACAATTCACAGTAACCAATTTATGGAACCAGCTCAAATGCATTTCAGCAGAAAAATGGATAAAGCAAAAACAGTGGTATATCCACACAATGGAGTTTTACTTAGTCATAAATAAGAATGAAATCATGACACTTGCTGGTAAATTAATGGAAACAGAGTGAGATAAGCAGACCCAGATATTCAAGTTCTGTCTCACATGCAGAAGCTAGATAAGGGCAAAAATCAGGAGGCAGAGATCTTTATTTTTTAATGTCTTTTAAAATCAATATATGCAACTGTATTTCCAGCTGTTCAGGAGGCTGAAACAGGAGGATCATGAGTTAAAAGCCAGCCTCAGAAAATTACCAAGACCCTAAGAAACTTAAAGAGACCCCATGTCTAAATAAAACATAAAAAGTGCTGGAATGTGGCTGAATGATTAAGAACCTCTGTGTTTACTTCCTAGTACCACCCCCCAAAAATCAATATATGTATTTCCTATAATACAATCAAAACACAGCTGTTTAAAACTAAGCTTTAGAATTTACTTTTTGGTGTGTGCCTATTAGATAAGTAATTCTAATCATCATTATTTATTGAGTTGTGTTTGTGATCTAAGCTTAAGAGACACCATTAACTAAGACTTTATCATACACCCAATATTGTGAACCACGCTGTCAGCCTATGTCTTCCCATCATTCAATGCTCCACTCTGCTCATTGCAGTAGAGGAGAGGAAGCTAATAAAACTTAATGTCATTTCTAATTGAAAATGGTAAATGGCAATAAGTAGCATCATCTCCAGACTGGAACCCAGACAAAAGGAGGCATACTAACAAACCAAGAGCAAGAAATCTTTTTAAGAACTGCGAATACAGTGTTTCCTGAGTAACAAGAGTTTGGGAAAAATGTACCAGGTACTGCTTCTAACAAGCTGTGTCCTAATAGACAGTATGTTGCTATTTCAGTGCAGGTGATTATGGCATTCTGTCATAAGGTCTTATTCATTGACAGCCCTGCCTATGTCTCAAACCCCAGAGGGAAACAAAGAGAAAACAATAATAGCAATGTAGCACAGTGAGGCCCCTACATTGAGACTTTCATCTTGGACAGGTCAGGCCCCATCTGTGCAAAGACTGAGGAGGAGGATAAAAGAGAGGCAAGGCATGGTGCAGGAGCTCCAGAATTCAGCCCCCTGAGACTCCAGCACAGAGTCTGATTCTCTTTAATTCTACATAAGACCCAGTCATGGAGGATCCTCTACATGCTAATGTTTCCATCCTCATTGATTATTTTCCCATCCCTAAGGAAGAAGTAAAGTCTTCTCAGCTCCCCATCCATCACAAAATGATGGTGCTGTGTGTTCTGCAAGTTTTTTCTGGAGAGTATCTTTTAAAATTCTAACTTGCTAACTTTCAGGGCATGGCAGAAGAATGATTTCACAGTCTGACATTTGAACTATCCATTTTCTATAGCTCTCTTACTCCATGGCCTGATTAACAGGGGCTATGAAGTATATTAGAAATCTTTTCAAGTGACAATAAAGATTTGATCTTAAATAAGACACATACATTGGAGTTTTTAAAACATTTCCACTTTGTGAGATCCCTGTACCAAGAAACCATGTGTGTTCAGGATTTTATAACATTGTAAATCAAAATCAGTTAATTTTCCCTTGAGAAAATTTATTAGATAGGATGACAGGAGCCATCAATTGACTTACCCACTGTCACATATCATTATTATTATTATGGGTTATATTAAACCTACTGACAATTTGTGTGTAATCTAAAATTTAGTGGCACTTCTTCAAAAGAAATAGCCTAGAAAATAATACTTTAAAAGAAAGAGGCATTTACATTCCAGTTTTGACTGGATGGATTTCTCACTGGAATCAGAAAGGAGATTAAAACATGAGCTTTGGAAATATTCAGGTAGAAACAATGGAGTCAAGTTTAAAATGTCCTGAGCTTCTCTAAGAGATGCACATGGTCATGTGGTCAAGTGTCGGGTAAGGAGGGAAAACCCAGTAAGTGATACACTGGACATGAGAGGAGAGGAAAGGCCAAGAGAATTTCTGCCTGCACAGGTGGCTTCTTTGGTAGGAGTAGATCTATTTTAAAAGGCAAGAAACTCCCAACATTCAATCTCAGAGTTTTCAAGACAGCTTTAGTGGCTTTTTTCTCAATCTTTCATGTTTATTGAGGTATATATTGATTGCCATCTTCACTGTCATATGGTCATTCCTTCCTCCCTGTTTTTCCAGCAAATCCTAGCTGCTGAGCACCTGATATAAATTCTCCCATGACTTCAGACAAAGCCAAAAACTATAAGAGCTTTTATTCTCACAGTGCTTGTTCACTCTATTTCTCTCTAAACCCCATTCCTTATTTTTTATGTTGTGATTTCTATCAACTTCCTAAAATTCTCAAACCTTCAGTTCATAAATTAAGAAAGTTATAATCCACATCTGGGGATTAAAGTAAACTTGTATAAGTAAGTTAAAAATGAGAGACTAAGCCCTATTGTTCCAGTCTGGAAAGGAATATATTTTTACTCTCCAGGTAACAACACTGTATTCATACATAACTGTTTTTTTCATATATTCATCATTTCCATGAGCAATACATACCAGTCCAGCCATCTATTTCTCAAGAAGTACATGATGGAAATCCATTTAGCTATGACTTTGCTCTTGAGAAACAAAAAAGAAACATTCAGCAATGTTGACAGCACAACAAGACACTTATGAACCCCCTTACAATCTTGGTAACGAGAGAGAGAAAACAGGTTTTTGACCCATTTCTTTATTCATCTGGGTTTTGGAGCTTTAGCCATATGGTTCAACAATCTTAAAATTTACACCACAGATATATTCATCTTCATTCTCAGAGTGGTTGTTAGAGATGTCTAAGTAGCAGTCAGCCAACAAGTTGGAGTCTTGGAAATAATCAGAGATTCTATTTTCTTATTCTGGCTTTCATCACTGTGGAGATGAATCACATACAGAGGCACATTCCCTGGGCTGCTGGTAAAACTCTAAAATGTAGAAGGTGCTCTTCTTACTGCTTAGGCACAGTTGAGTTTGGCTGAGTCTGCCAGGAATCAGATACGGATGGCAACTATGTCAGCACTGGCTGGGAGTGGGACCTGAATACACAAACTCATTATATCCTGGAATAAGGAGAGAATGAGAGATATTAATGACAAATAGTTTCAAGGTTTATGAGTGAGTTGAGGAGATGGATGTTGAGGACTGTCCTGACTTGAAGGAGGAGGGTGAGAAAGAAAAGTAGGATGAATGTCATGAATTTCATGGTGCATAAACCCCAGAGGTCTGCTGAGACAGATAAATTGAAGGTCATTCATATAAACCCTCAAGCATCAGAGGAGTAAGACAAGCCCTTCAGGAAAATTGGCTCCTCTCATTATGGATAACACAATCAGTTTTGGGGTAAGTGTGTGACCCAAACTCTGGGCACTATTCCTGGGATAAAGTGGGGAGTGCAGATGGCTTGGATTAAGGCTCTCTTTGGGCAGAAAGTCCCTGAATACTAGGCCCAATAAGTCTTCATCAGAGATAAGGAGGCAAGTTCATAGATGACAGCCCCACAGGGCCCTCTATAGCATTTCCACAGAAATTCTTTCTGCCTGGATAAAGGTCATCATATCTGTGAGCACATGACTGGTGGTCCTGACAGAAGCTTCTGCCTCCATCAGGGCCTTTGCCTCTGTCCTCTCCTTACCCAATGGCTGAGTAAGGCTCCTTTTCAGGAGCAGCCTCTGACCCCACCCCAGTCTTTAGTTTTCTATTGGGTTGAGCTTAGTAGGAAGAGGACATATGAATTATTTCATATTAGAAGACAACCTGAGGGAAAGGGGTGTCTCATATTCAAACCCTACTGAGAACATAAGTCCAATAGCTGAGTCCTGGGGGAGTTCAGGAATGACTCACTTCTCAGGCTGCTCATGAAGCCTGATTTTTCTCTTCCTACTTGATTTCTTACAAGATCAAGCAGGTAAGAGCATATAAGTGAGTAATTGGGAAGATAAATTGGTACACTCTATAATTCAGCAATACAGTGCAAATGAAGAAGATGTGAAATTAGAATACCTACAAAGGAGTTGAAAATTAAAACCATGAGCTTAAGGATTCATATGAAGTTAGGAATTAGAAAGGTTTAACAAACAAGAGATGTGACTGTCAACTTCCAAAGACAGATATCAAATGCTTTCCATGGATTTTCTGGTATAAAAACCCTGCTATCAACTGAGTAGGTCACAGCGAAGAAATTGTAAGAAAGAAAGAGAGAGAATCAATGAAGTAGGGAAGTGATGAATAATGACTAGATGTGACAGCAATTGGGAGATGACATAAGAGCTAGAGGAAAGTCAGGTCAGTATGAAGTTTGTTCTGTGCTTGATTTGTGTTCTGCTTCTACTTTTCAAAGCAAATCTAGTCTCTCCCAGACATTTACCTATAATTTTGTTGTCTCCCAAAATGACTTAGTGGATTTTTCTTTAATAAAAACTCTGATTTAAGGGCTGGGGGTATATATCGGTGGTAGAGTGCTTTCTTAGATGTCTAAGGTACTGGGTTTCATTCTCATTACCACAAAAAAATAAATAAAGATATTGTTTCCAGCTACAACCAAAAAAAATATATTACAAAAAAGAAATATTTGTTTTATTTTTTATTAGTTACACATGACAGTACAATGATCTTGAAATATCATACATTTGAATCAAATGGGGTATAATTTCTCATTTTTCCAAGTGTACAAGTTGCAGAATCACATTGATAATACAGCCATGTATATACATACAGCAACACTAGTGTCTATTTTATTCTGCTGCCCTTCCTATCCCCTTTTCCCCTACCCTCAACTCCCATCACTTCTCTCCACACAATATAATGTGACACACTTCTTTTTCCCCCTTACATCATCATACATGTATTTTGTATAACAATGAGGTTCTCCTTCCATCTTCTGTGCAATTCCCCGTCTCCCTTCTTTTCCCTCCCACCTGTCTTCCCTATTTAGTGGTAATTTTCTTCTCATGCTCTTCCTCCCTATCTCATTTTGAGTCACCTCCTTATATTAGAGAAGACATTTGGCATTTTTTTTAGGGACTGGCTAACTTCACTTAGCATAATCTGCTCTAATGCCATCCATTTACCTGCAACTGCCATGATCTTGTTATTTTTTAGTGCTTAGTAATATTCCATTGGGTATAAATGCCACTTTTTTTATCCTTTCATCTATTGAAGGCCATCTAGATTGGTTCCACATTCTAGCTATTGTGAATTGTGCTGCTATAAACATTGATGTGGTTGTGTCCCTGTAGTATGCTATTTTTAGGTCTTTTGGGTATAGTCCAAGAAGGGGAATAGCTGGGTCAAATGGTGGTTCCATTCCCAGATTTCCAAGGAATCTCCATACTGCTTTCCAATTTGGTTGCACCAATTTTCAGTCCCACCAACAATGTATGAGTGTACTTTTTTCCCTGCATCCTCACCAGCACTTCTTGTTGTTTGACTTCATAATGGCTGCTATTCTTAATGGAGGGAGATTGTATCTTAGAGTAGTTTTAATTTGCATTTCTCTGATTGCTAGAGATGGTGAGCATTTTTGTGTATTTGTTTATTTATTGATTGTATATCCTCCTCTGAGATGTGTCTGTTTAGGTCCTTGGCCCATTTGTTGATTGGGTTATTTATTTTTGTAGTTGTTTAACTTTTTGATTTCTCTGTTTAGTCTAGAGATTAGAGCTCAATCTGATGCGTGAGGGGTAAAAATTTGTTCCCAGGATGTAGGCTCCCTATTTACCTCACATATTATTTCTCTTGCTGAGAAAAAACTTTTTAGTTTGAATTCATCCTATTTGTTGATTCTTGGTTTTATCCCTTGTGCTATAGGTGTCTTATTAAGAAATCAATGCAATTCTGATCAAATTCTCAATGACATTCCTTGCAGAAATAGAAAAAGCGATCATGAAATTCATCTGGAAAAATAAGAGACCCAGAATAGGTAAAACAATTCTAAGCAGGAAGAGTTAAACAGGTGGTATCACGATACCAGATTTTAAACTATACTACAGAGCAATAGTAACAAAAACAGCATGGTACTGGCACCAAAACAGGCTGGTAGACCAATGGTACAGTATAGAGGACAGAGAGACCAATCCAAAAAATTACAACTACCTTATATTATACAAAGGTGCTAAAAGCATTCAATGGAGAAAGGATAGCATCTTCAACAAATGGTGCTGGGAGAACTGGAAATTCATATGCAACAAATTGAAATTGAATCCCTTTCTCTCACCATGCACAAAAGTTAACTCAAAATGGATCAAGGAGCTAGGAATCAAACCAGAGACTCTGCATCTAATAGAAGAAAAAGTTTGCCCTAATCTCCATCACTTGGGGTCAGGCCCCAAATTCCTTAATGAAACATTTGTTTTATTGTGCAAGAGATTGTTCTTGGGCTTATGTTTGCTAAAGTGTTTCCTTCTTTTTTATACCATTCTTATAAATTGGGTGACAGGATATCATAGGTATTCATTTTACGGAAAAGGGATTTTAAAAATGCAGAAATTCCCTTTCCACTTTCAAACCAGTGACTCACAATCCAAATTTTAAAAGATACACAGAAGAGCTAGACATGGTAGCACAGGTCTGTGTGGTTAGGGAGACTGAAGCAGGAGGATCACAAGTTCAAAGCCACCTTCAGCAACTTAGTGGGGACCTAAGTAACTCAGTGAGACCCTGTCTCTAAATAAAACTTAAAAAAGTGCTGGGAATGTGTCTCTGGTTAAGACTGCCTGGGTTTAAACCTTAGAACCAAAGTAGTAATAGTAGTTGTAGTAGCAGCAGCAGCAGCAGTAGTAGTAGTAGTAGTAATAATAGTAGTAGTAGTAGTTATAGTAGAAAAAGAAAAAGAAAAAGAAGAACAAGGAGGAGGAGGAAGAGGATGATAATGAGGAGGTGGTGGAGGAGGAGGAGGAGGAGGAAGAGGAGGAGGAGGAGGAGAAGGAGAAGAAGAAACACAGAAGGTCCCTATGCAACTGTGCAAATTAAACTCTGAGAAGCACTGATCTAAGAAATAGAGACAAACATGTGTGTTTGGTAATAAATTGTTCTTTTTGCTTCAATGTATTCTACTTCTTCCATATATATCCCCCAGACTCGCCTGGTTTACTCTTTTGTTCATTATGCACCACCTTTAATGTACTCAAGGATCTCATTGAAAGGGAAGTCATATTGCTCTGAGGTTAAGAAATCTGCAAAAATATCAAGCAACATTTTATTAATGAGAATATGATCTCTGTGAGTTCATATCTTTGCATATTGGTGTCAGAGAAAATTTGAGATTATATAAAATTGCAATGTTTATATTAGTGCTTCTAATCTTAATATTAAAGAGGTAAGGCTATGTTTATATATTTTAACACAGAAATTTCTGATTTTAGCCTTAAGTCACAATCACAGTCCTCAACATTAGAAGTCTAAGCAGAAATATTTTCTCACTTAGTTAAATTATAGGTCAATTATAGAAAAATGCAAACAAGTTTAGTAAAAATGTGATATTGAGTATAAGGTCTATTCATTTCATAAGATGACAATGACAATGTACCATAAACTTGGTGTACATGTAATGTATTGTTTTATTACATCTTGTAACTAGGCATCCAAAAGCCACAAGTGAAATCCTATCCCCTGTGACAATTCTAAAATAATCACTCTTTTTCCTTTCCTGGCACCTGGTTGTTGTAGACACTTTGGGTTAGGGTTAACTATTAACTTTTCATAACATTGCAAAGCAAAGCTCCTCTGTTAGGACATGTATTACTCACTCCTTCTCCAAGTCAGGCACTAGATTCTGGGAGGGAAAGATATCTGTTGAATGTTTGCATCTTAAATCCAAAAAAAAAAAAAAAAATGTACTCCATATGCTACAGACAGCCTCAGATCACAGACACATTCTTCTGTGGTTTCTGAATGGAACACCTTATCTCTTCCTGCTACTTTATAGGCATAGAGAAGAAACAAATACTCAAGTTTTTAGGTAGGTCATAGGCAAGTGCTTGCATAATTTTCCCCATCTTGTGACTGTAACCATTCATTCTGCCTTCCTTTCTCTCTGTTTTTTGCAAAAATTTGAGTATTTCTGAGAACACAATGATTTTCAAGAATATCATCCTTCATCTAATCCTTCTCTAAGAGATGCCAGTTGCCATATTAGGATGTAATAGTGGAGAACTGGTGTGATGTTGATGCAGGGAACACAGATCTTTGTTCCAGAACTGTCTCTACTATTCATTTCTGGCTTCAAACCAATCACCTCTCATCTCTGGCTTTGGTTCTCTACTATGTAAAATGAGATGTTGCTTTTAGTCAGCATTTAATCTCTGTGACCAAAATACCTCACAATAATATCTTAGAGAAGGAAAAGTATACTTTGGGCTCATGGTTTTAGTTCATGGATGTCCCACTCCATAGCTTCAGGCTCAAAGTGAGGCAGACCATCAAGGCAGAAGGGCCCAGCAGAATAAAGCTGCTCTGGTCATGGCAGAGTCAGAAACCAGGGTGGGGTTGGCTGCAGCAAGAACAACCCTTCCAGGGCACACTCCCAGTGACCCACCTTGCAAAACCAGATATTTTTACAAAATTCTTCCATGTGAGGAATATGTAGGGAAAATCATAACTTTTGTGTTTTAACTTGGAAAAATGAACATGGGAGGTTGGAGAGGGATTATTATTCATTAGAGAATCCAAAGCTACACCAGAGTGTAATCAAAAGCTAAAATGCACAGCATCCCTAATTTCTCTGAGCTCAGGGAAATCAGCAAAGCCTGAGAAAGGTTCAGGAGATGTGAAGTGGGTAGCAAAAGCTAAACTGGAGTGTGTGTTGTTCATAGGCAGAGACAAAGTAATGGGGTAAAAAGGAGTGGTGACTTTTTTCTCAGTTTATCCCACATTGGAGATCTCATTGGCATTAATGATGTACCCAAATGAGAATAAAGGAAAGAGTGGGTTGAGTGGGGGTTCGAAAGTGATAATCAGCCTCTTTTTTAAAATTTTAAGTCTGTTTTTAGGCTAGAATCTAGTGGTACACAATGAGGTCATACTGACAAACTTTAGGCCTGAGTTAAGACTGAATCCTTAGTGACCGATAACTTATATATGAGGTCATAGATCTAGGTCTTCTTCCAGAAAATTCTGGGTACCAATTGTCACAGTCATCTCCAATGTTTCTATACCTCCCTGTGTAAAACAAAATGGCCTCAGGTTCTGAGGCTCATTATGTGATTTTCAGGTAGAATTATACATATATGTACATATGTGGGAATTTCTGTTCCATGAAGGTTCATAATCAACTCTTAAACTCTGGAACTTTAAAAATCTCCAATGGGCATTAGATGAGATAAGGATGGAAGTCAGTTCCTATTGAAGCCATATTTAAAGATAGGTAATTAGTGTAGTTAGGTAAATTAGGTCTGATATTGAGTCTAATAGAGTAAAACAGGGTTGAGTCTAATGAAGAAAATGGAGATCCATCTGAATCTGGAAAATCAGAAACCACACATGGGAGATTGAAATATTAACATCCCCAAGGCCATGGCCCATCCTAAAGAAGAGTTAATGAAGCAGCTCCCAGGAGATAGGAAGGCACTAATCAATTCATCCTAAGCCCTTCCTGCCTGTACCACTCCTCCCCTGCCCCATTGGTCCACTTGTTTCCAAACTTTTGGCCTTACAAACTGCATCCCACATCTCATGCATAATAAATAGAAATAAGCAAAATAAAAAACAGAAATGTCTAAGGACAAGGAAAAAACAACTTAGAATTAAATGGGATGGAACTTCCTCATCCCATGGACTCAATCTGCCTTTCAGATCCCCTACTTCTTGGGGGGAAACCTGTTCTGCTATCCTTTAATAAAGCCTTTTACTTTCTAAACTAAACTTACCTTTGTGTGCTTCTCAGGTGTCATACTTCAGCATTCAGGGGAAGCAAGACTCTTCAAGGTAACTGGTGGAATCACTATGATGCCAGAAAAACCTATGAAAGTCCACATTATCCTGAGTGCTGTCACATGATGAAGAGTGTCATCCTTGGGACTTCCCTCACTCAACTTCACAGGAAGACTCTCAGACTTTTCTAATCAGTGGTGGAACCTCTCCTTCAGTCTCTCATGTCCCTCAAGAAAGTTTTCGGGTTTCACTCCCAAACTTCTTACCACTTCCCTTTCCCAATACCTAACTTTCTCTACTTGACATCAAACCAAATGTGCAGATACCCAGCAAGGGAGCCAGGCCAGCCATGGGCCTAAAATTTCTCTGATGCCTCCATCCTCTAAAAGCATTTTGCTTAGTGTATCCATACATGAGAGCCTGTTAAAGCCCAAAGCACAAACAACCAGGGAAAATCAGGTGGGTTCTTCTCTGAATCCTTGAAGAGGAGAGAACAAACTGTGGAGGAAGTTTCATCTACTGGAAGGGACTCTGAATCTTGGCCAAGAATAAAACTCATTTACTGCTTTTTTTATCCATATAATAAAATCTAAATCTACAACACCTGTTTGTTAAATCAGGTCACCATATTGATCACAAGAAAAAGTTTGGATGTTATCATATTTATTTTGTTGTTATTTGATTTTATGGTGATTTGGGTGTTTATTTATTTTCAGTTTTCCTAAAATATCAGAAGCTTTGATTACAAAATTTAGAGGACATAAATGTATATTTACTTACAGGTATATTTAGTATATAAGCATATCGATTTAAGGTTGGTGAAGAGGTATAGCCCATAACAGCAAGCAGGCTGATATTTTTTGTACCAATTCCCCATCTGCCTGTGTCACTATGAGAAACATTATTGTGGCCAATGACACAATAAGATTCAGCCTCATCCAAGATGCAGCCCAGAAATGAGACAAAGTGATGAATTTGTTGGGACATCTTTGAATCAAGAGAAGAGGCCAGGTACCCCAGAGACAAGTAGAATATCCAAATCTGAGTAGTTTCTAAGATAAAATCTAGAATTATTCCTAATCTTGTGCTGATTCCACTGTATCATTTTTCAGCAACAGTGAAGTCAATTCTCAGGGTGCAGGTGAGTCTGACAGATGCTTCAGGAGGTGCAGAAAGGGAGGGTGGCTGAGTCAGCAGAGGCTGGGCAGAGAACCTAAAAACACAGACAATCATGGGTGCTGGAGTCTGACCATATCTAAAATACTCCTCATCTAAACTAAAAGAATTGATATAGGATGGGGGCTGTCCTGAGTCTCTAAAACCTGTCCCTATGTGTGTAATGAGAGAGAATGAGGGTACAGGCCATGGTAGACTGGTGCTTGATCCCCACAGAGAGACTTTTCTAATTCAGGCTTGTCTTATTTTCTCTTCTCTTTTCAGGTAAAAGAAGTGGTTGTTCAGAAAAATTGAACTCCTTTTTCCTGCTTTCTCAGATTACTTCTGATCTCTGATTCATGAGCCTTTGAGAGGATCTGAGAGAAAGAACACTGAGGGAGATGCCCATTTAGAGTATCACCATAGCAAATGGCATAGACAGCAGCTTTTGGAAACCTTGCACAAGATCCTGCTCGGAAGTCTTCACCAGGCCCTGATAGCAACAGGGTGAAGGTCACCTTGGGAAGCACAGGAGACAGCTCAACCTTTACTATACCCGAGGCTAGTGGGCTCAGCAAGCTGTGAGAAACATCATGAAAGCCCTTCCACAGCTCTTCTTTCACACCTATTGTCACAGGTCAATCTTTAGGGTCCTAAGACCTGAAAGCTACAGAGTTTTCCACAATCATTGGACATATTGCTTTGCATGGAATGCCTAGTAATGAGTTGCATATAAGCACAAGTTTTTCAATATTAGCATACTGCTTGTCATTTTAAAATAAGAAATATAGAGAAGAAAGAACAAATACTCTAATCCTCAACAATTAAAATTCTGTATATGGGACATTAAGGAGTCTTCTCAGGAATTGCACCTTGAGTTGTGTCTATAAAATTGAATGAGGATAGCTTGGAATGTTGCACTGTGGGGGAGTGCTAGCATAGCATGTGGGAGGCCCACAGTTGAATCTCTAGCAATTACATATATACATACACTATATATTTAAATTACATATTTTATATTACATATGATATTGCATTGCTGAATATTTTCACAAGATTTCTGAAGGATCAATGGAAATGGAAAACAGGATACGGAGATTCTTCAGACCTATGTCCAAAGACAGAATTTTCATAACATGTTACACACAAGGACCTGTGGTTAGAGAAAGAAGAATATATTAGAAATATATTTCTTGGATATTTCTTGTTTCAATAATCAAGCAAGTGCTATCACTGTTGTATAGTGTGGAAAATATGGCAATGAGATGGTTTCTCTATGCATAAAAAAATCAAATACTTGATCAGGAGTGAGATATTTTGTCTTCTCTGTTTAGAAACAGTTGACTGTGACCTTGACTAGTGACATTCTCTCATCTTAGTTTCGAAGATGGGGTTCAGGCAGTGTGAGGGCAGTCACTACTGTGGAATATGGACTCCAAGAACAGAGAAGACTTAAGGATACAACAGGGGAAGCCCTGTTCAATCAAGAAGTAAAGAATAAAATAATCCTGAAAACACTCTATCAGCTAATGTATATTATTTTTTTAAAGAGAAAGTGTGAGAGAGAGATAAAGAATTTTTTTTTAATATTTATTTTTTAGTTCTCGGCTGACACAACATCTTTGTTTGTATGCCATGATGAGGATCAAACCCGGGCCGCACGCATGCCAGGTGAGCTCGCTACCGCTTGAGCCACATCTTCAGCCCAAATGCACATTATTATGTGCATTTTTACTTAATCATTCAAGCAGTATGTTTATTAACTAACTAGAATCTTCAGATTTGGGCCTCAAATGATATGATGAATGTAGGTTAAGAAGATACTAGAACCTCTTTGATTGTCCCAGAGATTGCAGGGAGGACTAAAGAAGAGTTCAGATAATTGTGTGGAACATTTCTGCACAAATGAACTGAAATTAACCAGACTCTTTCCTTAGCCTGTCTTTAGGAACAGTAATCATTGGTCTGCAGAGTGGTTGGTTTCCGTTCTTATGATTCCCATATCCGGTGATCATATTTCTATCCAGGCTAAGTCATGTGCAGGTTTAGATCTCTGTTCCCCATCTGGGTCTGACTGTACTGAGCATCACTGTAATGTTTCACACATTGAACCTGTTACACCCTCAGGCTGCACACCTGAGAGGACCAGGCAACTTTGCCCATAGTAAGGGAGCCTGACAACAGGGAATGTGACCATGTGTGTCTGCTGTTCCTGTTTCAAATCTGTGTCCTGGGCATTTGGCTCATCTTCTGTTGCAACCAGTATGAGAAGTGATCATTGGTGACAAAACTGTTCTGGAGTCAGAGATGAGAGTGACTGCCACTCCTGAGCAAATGGTCAGTGAGGGTTCCTGAGTTTATAATCTAAAAGTGAACCCTAAAACACAAAACATGTCTAGAAGGAGAAAGGGCAACACAGGGCCACTACAACAGCTGGAATCTGAGCACTGAGTGATGAGGAGAAGGAGGCAAGTCCAATGTGTGGTATGCATTTTGGAAGGATCCACTTTCACTAAATATTAGGCCAGGTTTTATAATGACCCATGATTTCTTACTAAAATGCATGAATAAAGGGGGCATATTTGTGTGGTGTATTATATAAATATGAGCTCTTTACCATCAACTTCCAAAACATGGTCCTCAGTCCTCACAGCAGTTAGATTTTCAAAGAAAGACTCAGGATGGCTGTTTTCTATGATTTCCCCATGGGAGGAAGGAGCTTCTCTAGCGCTGTGTGTGGTCCACTGAACAACTGTTCATGATCCAACAAAGCTAAACAACTTGAGTGTTCATGAGTTTCCTAGGAATGTCTCCAGTGCCCACTGGAGGACTTTTGGCCTAACGATGAAAGGTCTCATTTCATAAATAACTGTTGAAGTATTTGTATGATATTCTGGCTGTATTAGCAGGATGCTCTCTCATTTGTTACTTGAGTTTTCTTTGAGCATTCCTATTTATATCTATTTATCTGTTTTTGTTTCTTTGTTTGTTGAAATCATTCCCAGTTGTAGGCAATTAAATTTTAGTGTGGCATGTTCTTATACTTGCCTGAATTTTTTTATCATTAACATACTTGTATTTATTTTTTATAATGCCTCATTGGTTTATTATAATTGTATGATAATAGTGGGATTCATGGTACATACAATCTTACATCAGGAAACATATTTTCATCATCAAATTAATTCCCCAGTATTCTCTTTCCCTCAAATCCTCCTCTAAGCCACTTTCTCTACTATACTGGTCTCTTTTCTGTTTTTCTTTACTTGCTGCATTAATATTATTAATAATATTGTGATTAACTGTGATATATTGCTACATGCACATAGCATCCTTGGTTTGGTGTCCTTCCACAGGACCTTTTTTTTCTTCCCTGGATCTTCTTTCTTTATTCATTATTTCTCCCTTCAAGTTCTTTCTTTCATAAGTGGAAGTTCTTTCTTTCATAAGTGGAAGTTCTTTCTTTCATAAGTGGAAGTTGCCAAGAGAAAAATAAATAAACATGGAAACTGTCTCATGAGTTTTTTGAATAAGGTAAAGAATTGTTTTCATGACTGACTTCCTTATAAGGTTGTTGATTTTGAGCTTCTCATTGAATATAGAGAAGGCTTGAGTAAAAAATTATTTTAGTTACATATTCTATAGGGTTAAAAGAAAGAGGAAACACTCAAAGTTAGAGAATTAAATTTTCTTTTCATTCCATTTTTAGTATGATTGTTTTATAAATAGTTCAGTGGAAATAAGGTCAGTCAGGCAGATGTTCAGCCAGGTCTACATGACCATACCACTAAAAAAAAAGCAACCTCAGAAGGGGCATTTCTTTTTCTTTTTTTCCTGTTTTGTTATCTTGGTATCAGGGATTGAACCCAGAAGGGCTGAGCCATATCCCCAGCCCCAACCGTTTTTTTTTTTTTTTTTCCAGAGAGAGTGTTTTGCTAAGTTTCTGAGGTCCTTGCTAAGTTGCAGAGGCTGGCTTTGAATTTTTGATCCTTCTGCCTCAGCCTTCCAAGCTGTTGCAATTACAGGTGTGCACCACCACAGCCAGCTTTTAGGATTTTCTTGTTTCACAATAATGTATGCATGATAGCACACATTATTTCTAGGAGAGATAGCAATGACCATGATTGTATCAGGAGAGTAAAACTACCTCTTAGAATAAGATTAGAACTCCCTCCTCTTCAATTTCTGGAGACTTCTTTTGTGGCTTAATATATAATCTACCCTTCCCATGAATCCATGTTTAATTGCAAAGAATATTTCTCTTCATGGTTCACTGAGAAACTGTTCAGAGGCTAATGTGAGTGAAAGTCTGAGAAGAACCTCATATTACTTAGAACACTATTTCCCACACTGGTAATCAGAGTGACCAGTTTTCCAGTTGTGCTTGCATCTACATCTCTTAAAATCATTCTTGCTGATCATCCTGCTATGGAGCAAGTGGAGATTTATACTGAATCAGACAACCATGAAGGACACATTCTCAATTAGCATTGAGATGCATAGACTTAGCAATTTTATTTTATTATCAGATCAGATAGTCTTATCATTCTGGATGAACACAATTGCAACCCTTGATATGAAATAACAGCAAAGCTTATGCTCATAAACCTTTTCTACCACATGAAATGAAAGGTGATTCTTCATGTGTTCATTTCATTCTTTCACTAACTCAATAGAGAATCACTCATTGGAATAATTCTGGTCAGCCTGCAAAAGGAAACATGCATGGGAGAAGGAGAGTAGTAGCTATTCAAATTATCATGCTATTGTCCAGATGTAGCCCAGGCCTCCTCTGATTCTACTTTATTGAGCAATACAGTCCTTAGCTAAGGCACTCTTCATGGAGGCAGAGAATTATGTCTGGCACCCCAAAGGATCTGGAAAATTGAAAACCATGACACCACATGTGCATACATCTGATGCAAATCTCATTTCCAACCAATTCCTGGACATCTTTTAAATTGCTCACCAAAGCAATGTTCATAGCCTTTGGTGATCAGAAACAACTTCAATATTCCAAGTTGAGTATTAGGATAAATGGCTTCTCTGTGACATTTTTTGTTGTTGTTTTGTATTGTATTGTTTTGTTTTGGGGACAGATTGTTTCTTAGTTGTTGAAACTTGCCTTCAACTTGTTATTCCCACTGGCTCAGCATACTGAGTTTCTGGGATTCCGTACATTCACCACCACAGATGACAAAATATTTTGTCCCTGAAGAAATCTAAGGGGAAGTTTCCCGGATGTAGATCTTGCCATCTTCATCATTCTCCTTAGATATTCTAGCACATCTTCTTGGAAAATGAGGTATTTCCCAGACATTGGTTATAAACACTGGGAATCTCAGCTGAGATTGCTAGAAGAGGGAAACCTGAAAGGCACTCATTTCTTATTTACCTCCCTGAAATTTAGAAGCCTGATTCGGACTCTCCACAGGAAGGATATGTATTAAAATGTGGTTAAATCTTTTCTCATGGATGCCGTAGGACTGGACACAGTTGTAAGTACTCACCTTTAACAACTATCCATGTCCTGAACCTCCCTGATGTGTCATTTGTTGTTACAGCATATGGAGATTCCACAATTTTCTTAGGAGTATTCGTGTAACCAGATGGTCTCTGTGAAATGTGCTGCAGTTAGAGAGGTCTTTGAAGAGACTGTGGTAATATAATATAAATGGTCCAATCTCTCTGACCTAAGCACACAGTACAGGATCCTAACCCTTCCAGTGCTGTTTTGCTTCCAAGTAACTTCCTAAGAGTGTTGCATGTCAGCCTTCTTGCCTTTTATCTCAGTCCTACCACAAGCCCTGAATTAGGACAGTCACTCTTCCAGATGAAGGGCCTGGCTACGCCTATCCACAGGCTCATTGAGGAGATGTTGAGCCCAGTGAAGTGTGAGCAGATATCAAAGGTAAAGGGTTTCTAATTGTACTTCATCAATTTTTGAAGGAAAGATCTTAGATCAGGATGTCAATAATACAATGAACACAACAAAGGCTGAATTCTATTGCTCTCTATACTGATGGAATTATAAAATAAAATTTTGATACAAAAGTGATCAAAGTGTCCATCCACATAAAAATATTTAGGGAACACAAAAGTCATGTTATATCCTTGGGATAATCAAGGGAAATTCAACACAATGTGGGTCCCAAAAGAAATATATAGACTGGAAGATACTGTGGTAATATAACAGAATGCATATCTGCTGTGAGTTTCTAGATATAAAAGTTATACTAAAGGAAACCTGACCAATATTCAAAAAAAATAAATAAATTCAGTGATTGCTTGGTTGTTTCTTTGAGCAGAGATGGAGGGAGGATTCTGATAGGGCAAAGGGGTTTTATGTGCTGGTGGACAGATTCCTTGGCCTGAGTGTGTTGGTATTTCCAAAGGTGTGAAAATATCTCAAAATATCTCAAAGTTTTCACTCATGTGTGCTTTATTTTCTGTAAAATACTGAATATGAGGAAACTTATATAAAATAAAGCTAAAACACGAATCACAAATACACATAATGAGGGAAAAGGAGAAGACAATATAAATAGGAAATGGAAAATAGGAACAATGGAGGGTGGAACCACAGGATTCCCATTAGATATAAATTCTGAGATGACCAGGGTTTCACTGGCTGCCTCATCACCTGAACTTCAAGATAAAGAGACTACAACATCCTGCTAAGCTCCTCAAACTAATGAAAATCAGGAATTTCTGTTCTTTAGAAGACATTTCTCTGGGGTGGATCAAAGGTGGTGGAGTAGAGGAGATACTGTTTCTGGCTGCTCTGGGCATGAATCTGAGAAAGCTATCAGGTGGCCTCTCCATGGGGTCTCGCCTTGACAGAATACAACATCCCAAAGAATGTGACAGGACCACATACAGCGGATTTTCTCAGAATCCACCAGAGCTGCAAACGCCCAGCAGAACTCAGAGCCTCTGTATTCTGATAAGACTCCACACTCCAGTGCCAAAGCCCACAGTTTGAGCACATGTGTGGCTCTCAAGCAGCAGAACAGAAACACCAAATCAGCACCTCTGCAGAGCAGCAGAACTCCAGACTATACTTGCTCCCACGCAGGTCACTGGACTTCATTCTAGCCACAGAACAAGGACATCCTAGCTCCCCCAACTTCACCACACATCCTAACAGGGGAAACAGATGAACTCAATCTTAGTAAACCTTTGTCACCAGTTTTTGGTGGGAGTGGCTACCAGTGCAGATCTGCAACTGAACAGGTGATATATTGTTGATATTGGGAACTGTCAACATTGTTGTTCCCCACTAAGGAGGGATCTAGGAACTACACAAGAGCACTACAAATATATAGGGTAAAAACAATAAAACACCAGTCCCATGGAGTTGGAAAGAAATGTGAGCAACATGAAAATATAAGGGAAGAAATTATCACAAACAATTCAAGACAACCCATCTTTACAAGGCTTAATAGAAACAGCAGAAAAAAAATGAGAAAGTAAAGTTTCAGTATTTACATGAAAGGGATGTTTTGGAATCTCAAAGAAAACATTAGACAATAAATACAGACAGTGAAAGATCACTTTGACAATGAGCTACATAAACAAATCCAAAAAGCAAAAGATCACCTCTACAGGAAGATAGATGTTATTAAAAAAAAAAAACAGAAATCCTTGAAATGTAAGAAATAATAAACCAAATTAAAAACACAAATGAGAAGCATCACCAGCAGAGTAGACAACGTAGAAGATAGGAAATCAGACAAAGAATACAAAGTATATTATCTTTAAAAGAACATTGAAAGCAAAGTGAAATGATAAGAAACCATGAGCAGAATATCCAAAAAATATGGGATAGCATAAAAAAACCAAATTTAACAGTTATTGGGATTGAGGAAAGCACAGAGGTCCAAACCAATGAATGAGAAATCTGTTCAATGAAATAATATCAGAAAACTTTCCAGACATGAAGAATAAAATGGAGATTCAAATCCAAAAAGTCTAAGAATGCCGAATGTGCAAAATCACATCAGATCCACTCCAAGATACATTATAATGAAAATGTCCAACATACAGAATAAGGAGAGAATTTTAAAAGCCACAAGAGAAAGGAATCAGTTTACATATATGGGCAAACCAATTAGCATAATCACAGATTTTTCAACACAGACCCTGAAAGCTAGAAGATCCTGGAACAACACATTCCAAACACTGAAAGATAATGGGTTCCAACAAAGAATCTTGTATCAGGCAAAACTAAGCTTCAGATTTGAACATGATAAACACAATAAACAAAAGTTAAAAGAATTTACAGCTAGAAAATTGGCACTAAAAAACATTCTTGCCAAAATATTTCATGAAGAGGATATGAAAAACAACAAAGAAAACCAGCAGAGGGAGGAAGTACACTTAAAAGAAAGTCTAATCAATGAGGAAAACTAAGTCAAGTTGAACAACAAAAATAAACAATTATGGCTGGAAATACAAACCATGTCTCAAAAGTAACCCTAAATGTTAATGGCTTAAACTCACTAATCAAAAGATATATGCTAGCATATTGGAATAAAAAAAAAGATTCAACAATATGTTGCCTACAGGAGATTCGTTTGATAGGAAGACATACACAGGCTGAAGGTGAGAGGTTTGGAAAAAATCATACCACTCCCATAGACTGTGGAAACAAGCAGGGTCTCCATATTCATATCAAATAAATTAGATTTCAAACCAAAGTTAATCAAAAGGATAAAGATGGACATTACATACTGCCCAAGGGAACCATAAACCAAAAAGACATAACAATCATAAGTATATATATGCCCCAAGAAATGGTGCAGCTATATTCATCAAACAAACTCTTCTTAAGTTCAAGAGTCAAATCAACCACAACTCAGTAAACTTGGGTGACATTAACACACCTCTCTCTCCACTGATGAGATCTTCCAAACAAAAGTTGAATAAAGAAACTATAGAGCTGAATAACAGAATTAATAACTTAGACTTAACTGACATATATAGAATATATCAACCAGCATCAAGCGCATACCACTTTCTTCTCAGGAGCACATGGATTCTTCTCAAAAATAGATTATATACTATGCCACAGGGCAACTCTTAGCAAGAGATTCTACCATGCATTGTATCTGATCATAATGGAATGAAATTGGAAATCAACCACAAAATAAAGAATAAAAAATTCTGCATCACATGGAGACTGAACAATGTGCTACTGAATGGACAATGGGTTACAGAAGACATCAAAGAGGAGATTAAAAAATTATTAGAGATAAATGAGAACACAGACACAACATATCAAAAATCTCTATGAGACTATAAAAGCAGTACTAAGAGAAAAATTCTTTGCATGGAGATAATTCCTTAAAAGAAGAAAAAGTCAACAAATAAATGACCTCACACTACATCTCAAAGCCCTAGGGGTAAAAAGAACAAATCAGCAGCAAAAGCAGTAGAAGGCAAGCAATAATTAAAAGCAGAGCTGAAATCAATGAAATCAAAACAAAAAAAAAATTAAAAATAGACAAAACTAAAAGTTGGTTCTTTCAAAAAATAAACAAGATTGACAGACCATTAACCATGCTAATGAAGACAAGGAGAGAGAGAACTCAAATTATCAGCATAAGTGATGAAAAAGGCAATATCACAACAGACACTACAGAAATACAGAAGATAATTAGAAATTATTTTTAAACCTATACTCTAATAAAATAGAAGACAGTGAAGGCATTGATGAATTCCTTAAGTCACATGATCTGCCCAGATTGATTCAGGAAGATATACACAGCAAAACGCACCAATATCAAGTGAGGAAATAGAACAACCCATCAAAAGACTACCAAGCAAGAAAAGCCCAGGACTGGATGGATACACAGCTGAGTTCTACACAACCTTTAAAGAAGAACTAATACCGGTACTCTTCAATTTATTTCAGGAAATAAAAAAGAGGGAGTACTTCCAAACTCATTCTATAAGGCCAATATTACCCTTATTCCAAAACCAGACAAAGACTTCAAAGAAAGAAAACTTCAGACCAATATCTCTAATGAACATAGAGGCAAAAATCCTCAATAAAATTCTGGCAAATTGAATACAAAAACATATCAAAAAGTTTGTGCACCATGATCAAGTGGGATTCATCCCAGGTATGCCAGGTTGGTTCAACATATGGAAATCAATAAATGTAATTCATCACGTCAACCTACTTAAAGATAAGAGTCATTTGATCATCTTGATAGACACAGAAAAGACTTTTGACAAAATACAGCACCTCTTTATGTTCAAAACACTAGAAAAACTAGGGATAACAGGAAGATATCTCAACATTTTACAGGCTATCTATGCTAAGCCTCAGGCCAACATCATTCTAAACAGAGAAAAATTGAAGGAATTCCCTCTAAAATCTGGAGCAAGACAAGGATGCTCTCTCTTACCATTTCTATTCAACATAGTTCTTGAGAAACTGGCCAGAGCAATTAGATAGAGGAAAGAAAGTAAAGAAATAAGTATAGGAAAAGAAAAAGTTAAACTAGCACTACTTAATGACGATATGATTCTATACTCAGAAGACCCCAAAACTTCACCAGAAAACTTCTAGAACTAGTAAATGAATTCAGCAAAGTATTGAGAGATAAAAAAAAAAATCAACATCCATAATCAAAGGCATTTCTGTATTTCAGTGACAAATCCTCTGAGAAGGAAATGAGAAAAACTACCTCATTCATAATATACTCAAAAATAATAAGATACTTGAGAATCAACTTAACAAAAGAGGTGAAAGATCTATATAATGAAAACTACAGAATCCTAAAGCTAGAAATAAAAGAAGACCTTAGAAGATGGAAAGATCTACCCTGATTTTGGATAGACAGAATTAATATTATCAAAATGACCATACTACAAAAGTACTTTTGGGATTTTGATCAAAATGCAATTTTGATCAAATTCCCAATGACATTCCTCATAGAAACAGAAAAAGTAATCATGAAATCCATCTAGAAAAATAAGAGACCCAGAATAGCTAAAACAATTCTAAGCAGGAAGAGCAAAGCAGGTGGTATTGCTATACCACACCTTAAGCTATACTACAGAGCAATAGTAACAAAAACAGCATGGTATTGGCACCAACACAGCCTGATAGATTAATGGTACAGAATAGAGGACACAGAGACTAATCCACAAAATTACAATTACATTAGACAAAGGTGCCAAAAATATGCACTGGAGAAAAGATAGCATCTTCAACAAATAGTGTTGGGAAAACTGGAAATCCATATGCAACAAAGTAAAATTGAACTCCTATCTCTCACCATACACAAAAGTTAACTCAAAATGGATCAAAGACCTGGAATTAAACCAGAGACTCTGCATCTAATAGAAGAAAAAAGTAGGCCCTCAACTTCATCGTGTGGGATTAGGCCCCAACTTCCTCAATAAGACTCCTATGGCACAAGCATTGTAAACAAGAATCAATAAATGGGATGGATTTAAACTAAAAAGGTTTTTCTCAGCAAAAAAAAATCTGTGAGGTGAATAGAGAGCCTACATCCTAGGAGCAAATTTTTACCCCTCACACATCAGATAGAGCACTAATCTCTAGGGTATATAAAGAACTCAAGAAGCTAAGCACCAAAAAATCAAATAGCCCAATCAACAAACGTGCTAAGGACCTGAACAGACACTTCTCAGAAGAGGATATAAAATCAATCAACAAATATATGAAAAAATTCTCATCATCTCTAGCAATCAGAGAAATGCATATCAAAACCACTCTAAGATATCATCTCACTCCAGTCAGAATGGCAGCTATTATGAAGACAAACAATAACAAGTGTTAATGAGGATGTGGGGAAAAAAGGTATACTCATACATTGCTGGTGGGATTGCAAATTGGTGCAGCCAATTTGAAAAACAGTATGGAGATTAATTGGAAATCTGGGAATAGAACCACCATTTGAACCAGCTATTCCTCTTCTTGGACTATACCCAAAGGACTTATTATATGGACACACCACATCAATGTTTATAGCAGCACAATTCACAATAGCTAAACTGTGGAGCCAATCCAGATGTCCTTCATTGGATGAATGGATAAGAAAAATGTGGCATTTATACACAATGGAATACGACTCAGCATTAAAAAAGAAAAAAAAATCATGGTATTTGCAGGTAAATGGGTGGCATTAGAGAAGATAATGCTAAGTGAAGTCAGCATTGAAGTCAAAAACAGATGCCAAATGTTTTCTCAGATAAAAGGGGGGTGACTCATAGTCAGGTAGGGAGGTAGAGCATGAGATGATTAGATTAATTCTAGATAGGGAAGAGGGATATGGGGAAAGATAGGGGAAAGGGTATTAGCAAGGATGGTGGAATGTGATGGTCATCATTATATAAAGTACATGTCTGAAGACTTGAATTGGTTGTCAACATACCTTATATACAGAGATATGAAAAATTGTGGTATATATGTGTATTAAGAATTGTAATGCAAAAAAAGAAGTACATGTATAATGGCATAAATTGACATGAACATACTTTATATACAGAGATACAAAAAATGTGCTCTATATGTGTAATAAGAATTGTAGTGCATTCCAATGTTGTTGTGTATTTTACAAATAATAAAATCATTTTTTTTTAAAAAGAGGACATTGTCCTAAAATAATGCTGCTGTGAATTACTTTGAAGAGAGTGGGCAAGAGGCTACAAAACCATGCAAGGAGTTTCAGCTGGATCGATAGCGAAAGGTAGCAGAAAAAGCCAGAGATCAGGCCTGAGCAAAGCTGCTGAGTGTTTGCTCTCCTAACAGATGGTAAAGTGGTTCTTGTCTTACTTCCTCATGAGCTTGAAGCACTGTGAGAGAACTGAGGCTACTGTCATAAGACTGACAGTAATAGTCAGTCTCATCCTCAGGCTGTAGCCTAGTGATAGTCAGTGAACCAGTGTTGCCAGACCTGGAGCCAGAGAAGCGATCAGGCACCCCTGAGGGTCGATTACTATTATAATAGCTGAGGAGTTTGGGGGCCGTTTCTGGGAGCTGCTGATACCAGCTCACACCATATCTACCAATATTGTTGCTACTTCCAGTGCAGGAGATGGTGATTGTCTGTCCTGGAGTCCCAGACAATGAGGGCTGCTGAGTCAGCACAGACTGGGCCCAGGACTCTGGAAGTGAGAAAAACACGGAGAGCATAAGTTTTGTCTAGAAACAAGAGTAGAGTCAGGATATATATCAGAGGACTCCCACACCCTATCCCTCCTCCATATCTTGTCACCTGTGCACTGAACAAGGAATGTGAAGAGGAGACAGGACCAGGCCATTGTGAAGGTCATCCTGAGCTCTGCCTTCTGTACACAATGCTGACCAGAGGTTCCCCCAAGTCTCTCCCTTGCCCTTTTCATACTCTGAGAAGGGGAGGATCTATCTATGCAAATTGGATTCTCCCTGTTTTCTGATTGCACCCTTAGTCTTGGTTCAGACTCCTTTACATAAAGATGCCAAGTGGGTATGCAGGGGTGGATTTGAGTTGGTGTAAGGGTGTGGAAGTTCACAGCTGTGAGCCCTAACAAGAGAGAATCAGGCAGGACCAGGTGGCTCATTAGAGTTCTGATTACTTCCTTACCCATCTTGACTGGTCTGCAGTGCCCCCTGTTGTCCAAGCCCATACACATCATCATAGAACATTGTGATCAGAACCCCTGAGACAGTCCTACAATTCCACTGCATCCGACTGCCTCTGCCTTGTCTCCAAGCCAAACCCCTTATGTGGCTTCCTCATTACCTCAGGATGGCTTTCTTGCTTTCCCCTGACTCCACATTGTGAATTAATGCATACTTCTCTTGGCTCTTTCTTGGACAGGACTAAGATGGTGTTTTTGATATAAATTCTTCTTAGATCAAAATGAAGCAGGTGAACATAAAAACTATGGTTTTACTAGCTTGCAGGGTAGCATCTAGTTTATTATACACAACACAAATCTTTGTTCCAAAAGTTCTATCACCTAGTACTTGGTGAGAAACTCAGTTTCAAAATCTTATGATTAGCCTTTTGATGCCATTTAGAAAATATTAGTATGCTTGTTTCCAAGCTTTCACAGTTCACATGTTTGTAACCCTTATTGTTAACAAGTGATACTGAGAGTGGTGATTATAAGTCCATCACAGCCATATAGCTTCAGCCACCATTGTCTACATGAAATGCCATGGGGACTGTAGATCCTGAAAGTACTCAGACAGCAGAACTCATTAATGTTTTCAGACATGGATGGAAATGCACTGTTTTAGGCAATGGCAGGGATGGAGCCTTTTGTTCAAAAGATCTTAGTGTTTTCCACAAGAGTCCCCATGGTTATAGCTGAGGAATTAATCATATTCTGAATTTTTTAAAACTTTTATTCTATTTTTAATTGTTCTTATTAGTTATAGATGACAAGAGATGGTATTTTGACATATTACACATATGTGGATTATAACTTCCCACTCTTCTGGTTACATATAGTACAGAATTACATTGGTCATATATTTATAATGCGCATAGGAACACATGTCTGGTTTATTCTACTATCTTTCCTATCCCTCTAACACCTCCCTTCCCTTCATTACCCTCTGTCTAATCCAAAGTATTTCTATCCATCCTTAAGCCCTGCCTTTATTTGAGTTAGCACCCACTTTTCAGAGAGAACATGCAGCCTTTGGTTTGGGGAATTGGCTCTTTTCACTTAGCATTATAGTCTCCAGTTCCATTCATTTACTGGTAAATACCATAATTTCATTGCTATTTATAGCTAGCTAATATTCCATTGTGTATACATACCACATTTTCTTTATCCATTTATCTGTTGAAGGGCACCTAGGCTGGTTCCATAGTTTAGCTCTTGTGAATTTAACTGGTATAAATATAGACGTGGGTGCATCACTGTAGTATACCTTTGGGTATAAACCAAGAAGTAGGGTAACTGGATCAAATGGTGATTCCTTTCTAAGTTTTCTGAGGAATCTCCATACTGCTTTCCAGAGTGGTTGTACCAATTTGCAGTCCCACCAGCAATGTATGAGTATACATTTTTTCCTACATCCTTGGCAACATTTATTGTTGCCTGTATTCTTAATAATTTGCATTGTAACTGGCATGAGATGAAATCTCACTGTAGTTTTAATTTTCTTTCTCTAATTGCTAGAGATTTTGAGTGTTTTTTTTCATAATTTTGACACTTCCAGATCCAAGATAGGCAACAATTTTCATTCTAGGACCTAGAATATCCCATACTTTTAGAAACATAACTCACCTCATAGTAGGTTGGTACTTTTTATGTCCAGCACAATTTGTAATTAAATACATACAGAATTAAAATCAACAGCAATTATAATTATTTCTGTGATAAGATAAATTGTGTACATTGTAGAATCTAATACTTGTTACTTTTATGAATAAATATATAGATTAAAAAATAATCTACATTTCCTGATTAATAGATTATTTTAAATAGTTATATATAAATTGTGTGCACTATAAATTCACTCATTTTTTTTAAATTTAAAACATTAAATTTTAATCTTCCTTCCTTCCTTCCTTCCTTCCTTCCTTCCTTCCTTCCTTCCTTCCTTCCTTTCTTTCTTCCTTCTTGTCTCTACCTGTTAGGAATAGGCACTGTTAGCCCCTTTGCGAATTTCTGTAGTTTGAATAAAAATTCACTTTTTCATGTTCATATAGAACTATGTGAAGTGCAATGACTGTTAATGTCCTGCAGATTCTTTCTTTCCACAGGACAACTCCACTTGCCTTCAATTCAGAAAAAGCAAGACCAAAAAAAAAAAAAAATCATCTCTACTGCAGATCAGGAAGTTGAATTTTCTGCTCTTCTTGATAATTGTACTCAAATCCGACAGCACATATAGAGTTTTATCTTGATTATACTCTTCTCTAATTTTATCTCCAAACATGAACCCAGATATTTGAACTCTTTAAATCAATCAACATGAAACATATTATATAAAATGGCCAATGTTCAGAATGAAAATTGCAGATACAAAATAAATATAATATACTGGAACTGCAAATCCCACCATTCTGGAAAGACATATTGAGATTCCTCAGAAAACATGGAATGGAATCAGCATTTGACTCAGCTATTCCACTATCAGATTATACACAAGCACTTAAAATTATACAACAAGCAATTAAAATAAATGCACTACAATGATGCAGCCACATTAATGTTTATAGTAGCTCAATTCACAGTAGCTAAACTATGGAACCAACCTATATTCCATTCAATAGATGAATCAATAAAGAAAATGTGGTATACATACAAAATGGAATATTACTCAGCCATAATGAGAAATAAAATTATGGCATTTGTGGGAAAATGCATGAAACTTGAGACTATCATGCTAAGTGTAATAATCCAAACCTCAAAGTCCAAGTATGAGTGTTCTCTCTGATCTGGAGGTGTTAACCCATAGCAAGGGAGCGTAGGGAGGGTAAATATAGAAGTACTTCAGATTATAAAAAGTGAAGTGAAGTGAAGGGAGGGGGATAAGAATAAGAATGACAATAGAATGAATCAGATATAACTTCTCTATGTTCATTTATGTACAAATACATATAATGACCAGTGGAACTCCACATCATGTTCAACAACAAGAAAGGTATCAAAATTGTAATAGATTGCACCCAATGAATATATAATATGCTAAATACACTCTAATATTATGTATATCTAATAAAATTAAAAACTAAAAATGAGCACATGAAATAATACTAAATCTAATATATCTTTAGACTGTGCATATTAAAATAGCAATGAAAGGTGCTACAAATTTATCAAATGGTTTTAATATTCCACAAAGGCAATGAAGTGAAAATAAACATATACAAAAGCAGTATGTTCACTGTGAATCCAGGTGCCCAAAGGTCATGTGGAAATCAAAAAGAATGATGACTTATGCTCAGCTAGCATGAGCTCACACATTCACTAAAGCGAATCTGTGGAATACTGTCTAGATGCATGAAGACACTGGTTATTCATAAGAAGAATAAACCACTTCAGTGAGGATATTAATCTATCATTATAATCCCTTCTTTAATTAATTTTAACACAGTGCAGGGTCTAAGATTACTGACCAGAAGCACTATAAATACAGATTATTATTTCTACCAGGCTTGATATTATGATAAAAATATAATAAATCAATTATAATTGTGTTCTAAGGATTTGGAATATTGAACTATGAAAAATGCATAGTTTATAATTAAAATAAATTTTGTTATAAACTGAGTTATAATGATATTATGGATTATCATCTTGATGGACTTCAACTTCTTTGCCATACCTCCTTTACTGCTTTTAATTGATAATATTATTATTTTTAGTATTAGTATAACTTTTTGTAACATGTACAGTTTCTATGAGCATTATGTAATGGGAGAGAATTGTGGTGTGCCACTAATGTCAACCAGACTCTAGTGTCTTATTTTATAAACATTGAGGGTCTTTACTGCCACAGTAAACTGACATAAACTTGGACGCTCTACAATTGAGGGTCTTCTCTTACTTGCTTATCTGGCTGTTTCGCTGTCATAAGCATTAATTTTATAAACAGGAGGGTAATCATTGTCCATATCCTCAAATTGGAGGCCAGAGATTTACAAATATACTTCATTGGTTGAGACATCTTTGTATCCAGAAATTCAATTGGGGAACTTGGGCCTCAGCTGTTTCTCTGAGTCTGAGTA